>NW_023144634.1:11375835-11407024 GCF_012932325.1 Thrips palmi
CCTATTTTGGCTGTATCTTTAAAAATCTCCTTGCGCATACTATTTTGTTGTAAAAGGTTGACCTTGACATTTTTCACTTCTTCGATTCATTTTCAAAAAATTCCGGCATGCATAGCTCAAAATTTCCATTATATTATTACCTGTAAGCTTTTTAAGCTGAAAAGTCCCTAAAATTTGTCTATTTTATACATTTTTGATCAATTATAGTGAAATGATTGGTTAGAAAGCTTGCGAATGAAAATGTAATTTACATTTTGAGTTGTGCATGCCGGCATCTTTTAAAAATGAATTGAAGAAGTGAAAAATGTCTAGGCCAACCTTTTACAACAAAATAGTATGCGCATGAAGATTTATAAAGTTATAGCCTAAATAGGAGAAAAAGGCTCTGCGACTGGGTTCAGGGCATAGAATGTGAGTCCCCATTGAAAATTTTTAATAATTACTTGGTAAGACATCAAATTTTTAACTAATTTTCACAGTGGGACCTATCTAGGAGAAAATAGCATTTTCACCAGAACCTCCCCTTAAACCCCATGTATGGCGTATTAAAGGTATGTTAAATGATATTCGTACAGAATTATCCTTCTTTAGTTGATAACTACCTGTAGTTTTGCAGAGTGATCTTCTCGAGACCTCTGGCCGCGCAGATTTCTCTCATCAGCTTCTGAAACTTTGCTGTGTCGCCATGCATGTGAACCCGCAGCTCACGAAGATATCCTAGCTCCATCTAAAATAAAAAGACACGAGAAATGTCAGCGGAAAGATCGTGACACAATCATTAGACGACACCGAAGACAGATGATAGTAAAACCAAAGTCGACAAAGGTCGAAAAACGGTTGCCAGCAATCCTCAATAAAAAAAAGATGCCGGAAACCGATTGTCAAAAAGTTAAGAACTTCCGGAGGAAAATTGCGCGCAGTGAAATTTGGTATGTTTTGTTAACTTTTGTTGCGTCTCCTTTTACTCCCTTACGAAAAATTGGATTAAAACACCTTACATTTTGAAGCCGTATGTAAACGAAGGTAAGGGAGGGTGGGGCAGTTTGTAACAGAATTTGGAACATAGAGATCATAATCGTTTGTCTATCAGCCGTGTTTTTGTACTAAATTGAGTCTGACCTCAATACGTCTGACGTAGACTAGAGAACGCCAGCAGACGCTCACAAGTTCGTTCGACGAAAATTATAGGGCGCAATTCAAACCCTTGCATATACAAACTGCCCAGGGCCGGGGCAGTTCGTAACAGCAGTGGGGCAGTTTGTAACAATCACATAGCAGTCAACAAAGGCCAGTAAGAGCTGCACTAAAAACGAAAAAGTACTTAAATAGACCTTGACATGAAAGTGTTGTCGTGGCTTTCTTTAGCATTTTCCATTATAATGTGAGCGTGAAAAAGGTTCATTTTGCAAAATGCGAACAAAAGATGCTAACACATGTTTTTGGTTCTGAGTGAAAATAAGGACGTTTTACAACGTCTAAGGTCTTCAATGTCCAACGATCCATAACTGTTGCATTTAGATGGAACTTATGGCTCAAATAGAAAAATTTCCATTAATCCATTCTATAATCACAAAGTGTTACCATTACGCATGCTTCCGCATTTTAAATGTTCATTTTAAGGGATTTCGCTTTGTTGCTAAGTGCCCCGTCCGAATCTGTCACAAACTGCCGCAGGGAGCACGAAGAAACTCATGCTGCTCCCCGCTAGGCTCGGTCAGGGCTACGTTAATGTCCGAGGGTGCGTTGCGTCCGTAAAATATGATGCCAAAATATGAAACAAGTGCCCGGGGATGATCATTTACCGGGGAAGCCCAGACGGATACTCCCGTGACATGGAAATTTAAGTTTTGACCGATATCAATGGTAGCGCACTTTCACCCGTACTGACTTCCAAACCAGTTACGTTGCATGTGAAAATTCTGTCAGACGAAGAGTTAACGATGTTTTTGACAACGAATAGTGATGTATTCATCCTATTATTATAACAATTTAATATATTGTGACGTATTCAGACCTTTTTCAAAAACTTGGTAAGTAAAGGTTTTCAGGTCAAAACTAACTAAAATTCATAAATTCAAAATTTTGCATTAAATCACCATTTCTGGCGTTCCCGCCCCCCTTAAAAGGAAAGATGGTTCACGCTCACATTTCCTTCAGGATCCCTCATTGCGTAAATATGGGTGGTTGTTACGAACTGCCCCCGCGACGAACTGCCCCACCCTCCCTTAAACGTTCAAAAATTTCTAATACGACTACAAAAATATGTTTTTTGACCACCTAGTCAGAAGACCCAACCGCCTACCTGATGTTTCAGTACCCGCCATGCCATGAATGCGCGGTCGTCCCACACGGAGAGGGTGAGGCTTCTGGTGGCGCAAGAGGTCGTCACCAAACTTGGGTGGGGGTAGTCAAGGGTGACTGACATTACGCCGACACACGGCGCCACGCGAAGCACAGCCTGAAAATAGAAACGCAAACGCTTTTGAAGTATTTTCCACACGGTCCTTCCTCTAAATGGACCTCTTCTCCCACTCCGCTGTGGTTGTGACTATCCGGAAGAAAGCTTTCCTCCGAATAAGGTTTCGGGCTGCTAAAAACACTATTCGGAAGAATACTACTTTTTTAAAAGTATTTTTCCGGATAGAGATCCACAAGGGCTCAGTCACTTTTCGGAAGAATTTTCCCAACAGGTATGATTTTGCTTAAATCTCTTTCAGTCAGGTGAATCCCGCTGGGGGGTGGGGGGACCCTAGTGAAGATACAGCCAAAATTGGCAGAACTAGTGATTTCCATGTTTCAAGCTTAAAATGTGCTTGACAGGCTTCAGATTCAGGGTTTTCAACAATAATGTTAAGCGGCCAATTTCTTAATCATTTAGGTCAGTTATGTCATTAGGTAATACGTTTCACTTCATTGCCATATTTAGTTGACATAGAATCTGGGGGTAAAAAGTCTTCTTGCGTTCTTGGTCTAGACAAACATGAGTCGTTTTGCGAAGAATTTATTCTTTGGTGACTTGTCGACAGATTTTATTATGGGTTTATCAATATCAAGCCTTGTTCCGAGTCCAAGTAGAAAAAAGTTCGACAAAAAATGACAAAAATGTTTTTTTTTTTAATTACAAAAATTCAAAATGTGATACATGAAAAGTACTTTTCTTATTTTGAAAACTAATGAAACTATATTTCACCTTATTATTCTTCATATTGAAGTTAAGTTAATGAAAGTATGGATTGATAGGTTCAGATCAGGATTACGGACAAGTTGAGTTGATAATACGGATGGGTGTAGTAGCCGTAATTATGGATCAATAGTTGAGTTTGTATTAACGGATAATATCGTCCGTACCGAAATTCTCAAAACCAGAAGATCCTTTTCATCCGTAATACAGATGTCAAACTCCGTAATATGGACAAGCCCATCCGGAATCACAATGAATCAATTTTGTCCGTAGCTTACGGTGATGACTTATCCGCAAGAACTCTAGAGTGCACTGAACAGTGCGCTTTACGACTGTCCCCAAACAATCGGACAAGAATAGCCTCGAAAAGCTGTAGGTTATAGTTACCTCGAAGAGCTGCCTTCCAGCGAAGACGTCGCTGATGAGCACGTTCTTCCAGGCGTACCAGCGGTCGCCAATGGTTCTCCACTGGTGGCAGACGGTGCGGGCAACCAGCAGGTCCTTCGCATCCAGCCACCGGAACACGCTCAGCAACGCGAAGTCGGGAATTCGTTCCATTTTCATTCACTCTGAGGGTCACGATGATAAGCCGCTTGCGTGTAACGTGAAAGAGACCTATGAACTAAAACGAAGCCACTTACGACTGAAGGAAAACGGAATAGGGTACATTCAGAGATCCTGCATCGGCAGTCGGAAGTCAACAGTCACAATGTTCGCCATAACGTGACATGAAAACAAAACGAAACTCGGATCTGCAGGTCGCAATCGAGGGGGTATGCACTCGTGTAATAGTCGGGTCACTCTTTCCGTAAAAGCGCGCGCAATAATAGTTCGCGCAATAATAGCGTAACAGCCGAAATTTTCAGGATTTTGCCGGTTGTTTTGGGCTATTTGAAGCTAAGTCTCTGAAATTTTGAGGCATAATAGACGTAATGGTCGGGTCACTGATTTTGAGAGTGCATACCCCTCGGTCAAAATTTTAACAGAATAACCATTAAAACTAAATAGATATGCATTTGAGTTCCTGCATCAGAATTTGTACCACTTGGTACTACTTTAAGATCCCGTGGCGTCGTATGTTGACATCCGTTCCACGATCCTCGAAAATACCCTACTAGAAGATGATTAAGACGATCTTGGTACAGAAGAACGATTAAAGGGAAGGTACGGAGAGCTTTCTAATTAGGTTATTTCAACAAATCCCTGGACCGGAAGTCAGTGAACATAAGAATAATAACCGCTTCTAAGCAAAGGCTGGTTCGTTAGAAACTCTGACTGGAGGGGGGACGTGTGCGTATGCGCAGAAGTGATGGATGGGACTCACTTTTGTTCGTTGACTTCCGGTTCAGGGGATAGGGTATTCCAACGCCCTCCCAGAACGGAAGTGAGGAGAAAGACAACAGCAGTCAAAAATGGTAGTTAATATGCGAAATCTACGCGGCGGATGAACTTCGCAGCGTAGATTTCTCATCAAAACTGTCATCTCTCACTTCCGTTCTGGAAGAGCATTGGAATACCCTATTCGTTACAATAGCCTTTCTCGCACTCGGCATTCAGCCGTCCGAACAGTAAATTCGTATCTTGCAAAAGGGTACCTCGGAGAAGAGATAGAACGGAAGTTGAAAAAAAATCAAGAAGAACAATAGCCGAACTTGTATGAGAATATCGCTCTGCGGAAGTGGCAGAACGGCGACGCAAACGCTCATTATCAGGAATTTCTCATACCTTGTTCTTGATTTCTCTGCAGTACACTCTAGTTAGAGTGTGCTCATGAGTACACTCTAACTAGCGTGTACTCAGATGAGTACACACCTAAGCACGCCTGGCAATTTATGCAGCTGAAAGTGTGTACTCATCTGAGTACACGCTAGTTAGAGTGTACTCATGAGCACAGTCTAACTAGAGTGTACTGAGTACACTCTTGAGTTCACTGAGAATGAATTGGTCACCACCATCACCCTTTAAATGGGCGATGCAACTTCGTTGCCCAAATTTTGAGGACGAAAAATTCATCACCCGAAATTTGGTAACATGCGTTTGGTTGCTCAAATTTGGGTAACGCCGTCGGCGACGCCGTGAGGTTCCAGATGACGTCACCACGATGACCAGTGGACTCAACGCCCCATTGGGTCATCGTGGTGGCCCCGGAAGTACGTCATCGGGGATCTCACGGCGTCGCCGACGACGTTACCCAAATTCAGGCGACGATTTTTTGACTGCCCAAAAATTTTGGGCACCGTGGGCTCGTCACCCAAATTTGGGCAACGGTGCGTGCGTTACCCACTGAAAGGGCGATGGTGGTGACTCTTTCATTCTCAGTGATGGCTTTTGATGTACTTATCTGATTTGCGTCCTGAGGGTGTTTAACGTTCTCTTAGGTTATGAGTATCATAATGTCTCATGAACAGCGGTCTCGGTAAGTGGCCTGTGTTGCACCAGTGCGTGTGTGAAATTAGGGCAAAGGGGCGTGGTGAGGTGGATTCTTGATCTCCCTTACAAATCCAAAATCCCTTACGCAATCCACACTGTAAAAAATATCTTTAAATTTATGTAGCCAATGGCTTCTTGAATTTTCTTAGCCAGACACGAAAGTGTTTTTAAAGCGCCACTGGCTATGGAAAGGTCACTTTCCAAACCGCGACAGTGAATTTGTAGAGCCAGTGGCTCATGAAATTCCAAGTCGAAATGTGAAATTTACCGCTTGGCTAACAAAACGATGCTTCCCTCAGCCACGACTTTAAATTTGACAGCCCCTTGGCGAAGAAAAATCATAGGTGTGGCACTGAAAAGGCATCCTACCCAGACGACAGTTATGAAATTTCAAGTCGTGGCTAAGGGAAGCATGCTTTGCTTCGCCACACCTGGTGGTGGCCAGACTAGTCCTCGCGAGTCCATGATGAAGCTCCGTCGAGCGCTCTGCCAAGCAGTGGTGCGGTGGCCGAGGGGTCAGGGCACAAGACATCCAAGTTGAAGTTTCGGGTTCTATGCCGACCGCTCGTGCCGCTTTTTTCATAGGCCCGAGACGAATTCTCCTCGCCACAACTTGAAAGTTCACAATATTGGTTCCGAGCATCCTTTCCAGCGCCACGACTCAAAAATTGCCATTTGGCGTAGGAAAGAAGCCTTCTGATCGCCAGTGGCCATCAAAATTTCGTGTGCCATGGCGAACGAAATTTCATTGCCACTGGCACACGAAATTCATTTAAAGTATAACTAAGAAGGGGCGTTTCACTAGCCACAACACGAAATTTCGTGTCAAAATTTTTTACAGTGCATGACTAGGCGCTATGCTATTAGTGGTTAGGACGCTACGGGAAAGAAACTAGAAGTGAAGTCGTGACGGTCATTGAGGTCAATGCGAGTGCAGGTAATCACGCGGTTTGACACAGGCATTTCAGTAGGGTACATCGGATAAAAGCGAAAACGGAAGTTGAGAATAACTCTGCAAACACTGAGAATGAAAGAGTCACCACCATCGCCCTTTCAGTGGGTAACGCACGCACCGTTGCCCAAATTTGGGTGACGAGCCCACGGTGACCAAATTTTGGGCAGTCAAAAAATCGTCGCCTGAATTTGGGTAACGTCGTCGGCGACGCCGTGAGATCCCCGATGACGTACTTCCGGGGCCACCACGATGACCCAATGGGGCGTTGAGTCCACTGGTCATCGTGGTGACGTCATCGGGAACCTCACGGCGTCGCCGACGGCGTTACCCAAATTTGAGCAACCAAACGCATGTTACCAAATTTCGGGTGATGAATTTTTCGTCACCAAAATTTGGGCAACGAAGTTGCATCGCCCATTTAAAGGGTGATGGTGGTGACCAATTCATTCTCAGTGTAGGAGTTGTCTGACCCGGTTCCTGACATCACCTGTCCTTAGGGTGTCCTTAGGGTGTTGTAAAGAGATGCTTTGTTATGCGGTTTTAACTTCTCCTGATCCATTTTTTTTACTTTACAAAATATGCCTCGAAAATATCAGAGGATAAGAGACTCCCATGTATAGTCCCAATTATAGTCCCATAACAACTTCAAGGCCTGAACTCTTTGTCAAGACACTTTCACCACAATTTATTGCCACCCACTGTGGCAAAAAGGTACGGAAAATTCTGTTAATTTTTTTGCCAGGATTCTCCGTAGCCCTCTTATCAATATTCTCCGTAGGCTCTTACAGTATTCTCCGTAGGGCCGTACAGTATTCTCTGTAAGTCCGCACAGTCTTCTCCGTAGGACCTGGAAGACTGTATAGTCCTACGGAGATCACTGTAAGGTCTTACGGAGAATACGGTGCGGTCCTGCGGAAAAAAACTGTAAGAGCCTACGGAGAATATTAAAAGGGGGCTACGGAGAATTACCACAAGCTGTTTACAGAAATTTCTGTAGCTTTTTGCCACAGTGCCTAAAATCCCAATAGCTCCCTAGACGAAGGCCAAGCCCCGGCCAGCGGGCCAACACCCGGCCAGGTCCGGCCAACACACAGCTGGATTTCTCATACTTGTATTGCCGCACTAATTTTGCGGTACTTGGCAATCGAACGCTCAAATTACGCTCAAATTATTGGCGTACAGCTTTTTATTTGTGCGTCAAGTGGCTATGCCAGCGTGAATGTGGCATCACCACAATATATTTCTAGATACACGCTTTTGTTTCGACGCACAAATTATGTACCTATGGCGAATCGAACGCTCAAATTACGCTCAAATTATTGGCGTATAGTTTTTTAATTGTGCGTCAAGTGGCTATCCCAGCGTGAATTTGGAATCACTATATTTCTAGATACACGCTTTAGTTTCGACGCACAAATTATGTACCTATGGCGAATCAAACGCTCAAATTCTGCTGAAAAAAAAGGTGTGGTCAGAATCTGGACAGGTCGAAGTGGCTATGCCAACTTCACGCTAGCCCTGCAGGTACGGCGGAATGGAGAAGCTGAATTTCTCATACTTGTATTGCCGCACAAATTTCACGGTACTTGGCAATCGAACGCTCAAATTACGCTCAAATTATTGGCGTGTAGCTTTTTATTTGTGCGTCAAGTGGCTATGCCAGCGTGAATTTGGCATCACCAAAATACATTTCTAGATACACGCTTTAGTTTCAATGCACAAATTATGCGCGTATGAACATTCGAACGCTCAAATTCTGCCGAAGAAAATGGTGTGGTCTGAATTTGGACAGGTCGAAGTGGCTATGCCAACTTCACGCTAGCCCTGCAAGTACGGCGGAATAGAGAAGCTGAATTTCTCATACTTGTATTGCCGCACAAATTTCACGGTACTTGGCAATCGAACGCTCAAATTACGCTCAAATTATTGGCTTGTAGCTTTTTATTTGTGCGTCAAGTGGCTATGCCAGCGTGAATTTGGCATCACCAAAATACATTTCTAGATACACGCTTTAGTTTTGACGCACAAATTATGCGCGTATGACCATCCGAACGCTCAAATTCTGCTGAAAAAAATGGTGTGGTCGGAATTTGGACAGGTCGAAGTGGCTATGCCAACTTCACGCTAGCCCTGCAGGTACGGCGGAATGGAGAAGCTGAATTTCTCATACTTGTATTGCCGCACAAATTTCACGGTACTTGGCAATCGAACGCTCAAATTACGCTCAAATTATTGGCTTGTAGCTTTTTATTTGTGCGTCAAGTGGCTATGCCAGCGTGAATTTGGCATCACCAAAATACATTTCTAGATACACGCTTTAGTTTTGACGCACAAATTATGTACCTACGGCGAATCGAACGCTCAAATTACGCTCAAATGATTGGCGTTTCGGAATAAAAAGAACTCGAGTAGACACGATTAGAAGGTGCAGTTGCACTATGAGCACTAATCTGCGCAAATCTATCATGGTTAGAAGTGCCAAAGAACACTGTTCCCTTCAAACCCTGTGCGGCGCGTTTCAATGACAGCGGTTGGTATGGCTAATGCTTCCTTATGGAGCCCCCCTCGCCCCGCAACACCCCCGCAGACGGTCAAAGAACTTCCTTAACTGGAGCATGTCTGCAAGTACGCTCCAACAAGCGCATGCCGGCCAAGCATGCACTCATGCATGTTATACCGTGTATACACTCTACAAAAAATGTCCTGTCAACGCCGTTAATTTATTACCAATGTTTGCTGTTATGCAATTCACGGCGTTTGCTGTGAACTAGTTCACGGCGTTCACTGTGATCTCGGTTACAGTGTTCACTGTGATCGGGCCACAGTAAACGCCGTGAATTGGAGCCTGATTTGCAGTACTTCGGTGCTTAGCGGCGTCAAACTCACAGTGTTTACTGGGGACCAGATCACAGTGAACACCGCGAACAAGATCACAGTGAATCCCGTGAGCAGATCACAGTAAACGCTGTGAATTGACCTACAGTGAAAACTGGTAATAAATTAACGGCATTTACAGGACATTTTTGGTAGAGTGTATGGCATGTATGCACTAAAAAGTAGTAGGCATACGCAAGCAAAAGCGTGCATAAAATGTATGCTTTTCAGTTAGTAGACCACCCCTGGGACACTGTGGGAAAAAATCACAGTAAATCCTGTAGTGGTTAGTACAGCTCACTGGTACTTTGACAAAGTGACGAAAGTCCACAATCTCATATTTTTCAGGAGAGTCAAAACAAGTCTAAAATTTGAGCTGCAAAATAGAGTTTTGGGATTTGATGGTTGAGTTTAACACCATAGAATCCTGACATTGTTTTTGGGTTCAAAGATTGCAATGGCACTTAGTTCCCGGAAGGGAATTCGCCTTTCTGCGTACAAATGAGGCAAAAGATAAACCCAACCTACTTTGAAAAACACGAAGGTAAAACCGATTTGTAAAACCGAAAGCCCTCAATTTGACAAAAAAGTCCCCCCGTAACCAAATTAAATGAAATTTTTTTCAACCTGGCATGTTTTTGTTATCCCGTCAAAACCCAAAATTTCTTTTGGGCAATTTTAGACCGTTTTTTGGGAGTTTTTTTGTCTGAATTTTCCTTTGTTCCAAATCGCCAGACTTTAAACCCAAGTACCCTGTGAGTGTAAAAAATTCGGAAAAAACAAGCTGCCAACCTTGGGGAGTTTTTCGAAAATAATGACCCATCCAGGTCCGAAAACCCGGGGTAACTTGAGACAATATTTCAGGGTTTTTGGACCGTTTTTCCACAAAACTTCTCTCACCAACCCAATCCCAACTAGTTTAATTTCAATGATCATTCGGTTTGGACCCCAGAATTTTTTGGGGGTCCCTAAAATGAGAGTAATGGGCCTCTAAAGTTGTCTCAAGTTACCCCGTCATTTGGGTAACTTGAGACACCCTAGTTTTATTTTGTTTTTCAGGGAAGGGGGGTTTTTTGCCAGTCCATACTGATTTTCGAACATTTAACTTATTTTATGAAAATACTTTGTGGAAATATAGAAGATTTTTTATCTTATTTAAGATTTTTTCATCAAAGTTACATTGGTAATTTAGGGATAACGGCACTTCAGAAGCGCAACGTTTCCCCCATTTCACATCCACCCCTGTCAACAAAGTACAGCGATTCCCCATTTCGCATTCAACCCCACCTTTTTGAGACTTTTTCGTTATTTCTAGTACACAAGTCCATTCCTGCAAAGGTATATAGTTTTAGTAAATTTTAAAATTTACTCAAAACCCCTTAACTATTTTACAGTTTTTTTTCTTAAAAAAATCGACGGTTTTTGGGGCTATAAGTTGTCCGATTTCAATGACTTTAGCTCGTTGGAAAGGAAATTAAATTCCCCATTTTTTGAGACCCCAGGATTTTTTATTCTCATCTGGTCCGTGAGTAGTTGAAAAACATCCAACTTTAAGCTGCATATCCATTTGGGACCCTCTACACTGTCTAAAAATGTGATTCCCGATAAAATGCGGCTTATTTTGATCTAAGAACGGAGAGATCCGTTATTTTAAAACCACCCTGCAGTACATGGAGGTGCCAGTGTCAAGCTACCCACTCAACTTCCGTAAAATTCAATGAATTTGGTGTCTCAAGTTACCCCGCACAGTTACCATTTTCTATAAAAGTCAGTATTACCTGATGAATGATTTTTCTCTCAAAACCTGCCGCATTTAGAATGTTGAAAAATGGAGTTGAAAGATATAGGTCAGGGGGGTCAGCAAGACTTTTCGAGTCCCAAAGGGGAGACTTGTAACACTTCTCTAAAATTGTCAAATTTACTAAAATTGAAAAATCGTTGTAGAACTGACCAGCTTAGTCCTAACCCCCATGCAAACGCTTAATCGTTTTTCCCAAAACAATTTGAAAAAAGTGCGGGGGCAGTTTTGACCTCCGAATTGCCGAGCCAGGTGGCAGCTCCGAAAAGGTGGAAAAGCAGAAGTGTCTCAAGTTACCCTTGCTGTCTCAAGTTCCCCCGGTTTACGGTATTCTGTACAGGATACTTGACACATACCGTCGCCCTTTTTTTAAAGGGGTTCCAGTTTTTTGGGAAACACGGCAGAAAAGTGCAAAAAATGAAATATTGACTCTCTATTTTCACTTTTCAGCCTTTTTTACAAAAAAAAAGGAACTCACTTTCAAAAAAGGGCGACGGTGTGAAATAATATATGTGTCAAGTATCCTGTAAGAATACCTCGACCTGGAAATCAAATTTCTTTTCGGAAAAAATGGCACCCAAGGGTTTGGGAGCGTTGTTTTTTGGGCCCAAGTTTTCACACCCTAGGGTACTTGGGTTAAATGTCTGGCTGAATTTGGGAAACTATAAGGGAAAACATTACAAGACAAAATTAAACTCCTTAAGGCAGGAAAGAGTTTTCAATGAAAACTAGGCACTTTAAAAAAAGGGGCTTCAATGGGTATTTCCCACCTTAACCATGAATAAAGGAGTAGGCAGCAGGACTAAAAGATTAAAATTTCAGAACCTTGCTCTAAAATCGGCAAGCGTTATAAACTTTCAAAACGAAAATCTAGATTTTAAGAACCGGAGTTATAAGTTACTCTGTTCTAAAAATTTATAACCAATTAATCTTAAAATCCATAACCCAAATCTTAGGTTTCATTACACGATCTTAGATTTCATACGAAGGTTATGAAAATTGTGGTTTAGAACGTGATTATGAAATTTTAGACTCCTTTGGATATGAAATTTCATAATTTTTTTTAGAGTGGATGGGTTAAGTGAGTTGCTCTGGTCTGTAAAGGTCTGTATAAAAATAAATTAGATAAAAGTGTGTTTTAAAAAAGTGTTGCTTGGATCCATAATTTTGTTACTTTTCTTACCTTGTAGGTTGTCAATGCTGTCTGGATCATCTATGTCATCATCAGAATCAGACCTGTCCATATAAGGGAGAGTGGGGTAATTCCGGGCGCTTTTTTTCTTTTTGGTCTTTGAGCTTGAATATGCTTCTTGGCTCAAATGTTACTACAGGAGAGTAAAGTATGGACCTTTACCTTCACAATGATATACATGAAAGCCAAATCTCAGCAACGGTTAGGGAGATATAGGCACCTAACATAAGCCCTGCACGTGTCCGGAATTACCCCAGCCTGGGGTAATTCCGGACGACCTATGGGGCAATTCCGGACGACCTATGGGGCAATTCCGGACGACCTTAAAATTTGACACCACCCGAGCTTACTTTCGCTTGTTTTGATGTGAGGCATGCTTTTAGAAGGCGTACAAGGACATTTGCTGCGAACTGAAGTGTTTGATTATTACTCAAAGCATATTATAAGGAATAGTTTCTATCAAAACCCCTAAATTGACAACACTGTTTTGAGTAAAGCTCTTAAACATAGCTGCAATACTATTTTTCGTTCTTTCTTTATCCTCTTACGGTGGGGATGCACGTCCACAATTTTGAACCCACTACCTTAACATTATGCGGGAAATTGAAGAAAATAACCGTTATTGTCCGGATTACCCACAGTAGTGTAAACCTTTGATGTTCAACTGTAGAAAACGGCGAGCCATACGAGCACTCCCGAAACGCCAAAGTAAAGTCACATGACAATTTAATATGATAAAATTTAGTCATGGGGCTGACTTGATGGCAAGGTACGATAAGTACAGAGAAATACGGGGGAAGATGCAGCTTTTGCCTATTTTTGATGTACTCAAAATTCGTGAAGCGACCCACAGCCAAACGGTTTGACCTCCTACCTGGCGATTTGGAATTATCATTTTTAACTGATTATCGTCCTCTGTTAGGCGGGCTTTTGAGTTATCTTCACTCAAACCCAGTGAAAATCGAAGTGTCCGGAATTACCCCGTGTCCGGAATTACCCCACTCTCCCTTATTCCTCAGCAGTAACATTATCAAAGACAACAGAGACACTTTCCTGACCAGTTCTTCTCCCTTTTTTTGCTGTTTCTCCTGGTGGACGCTTCTGTTGAGGAACGCCTTTTGTCGTCTCTTGTCTCTTATAAGTTGGTTAATCCTCAAGCAGTGAGTCTTCATCAAAAATGTTGCTATTATAGTCACTAATTCTTTTTTAAAATCATGAATTGGACATAATTTTTCACTTTGAATGGTTTGATTGCAGATTTCTTCAGTCCATTTATAAGGGTCCAGATGTATTTGCTTGTTTATCCCATGCACAAATTGTCTCTGAATGTTTAAAAATGTTTTGACCAACTGTGGAGATGCATACTTTAAAGCTTTGGAACCATCATCATTGCTATACATGGCAAGAGGGCTTCTCTAAATTCTTCTCTTTTGTTATTGTTTGATCTGCGATACTTCTTGAACTCTCTTGCTGAGGTGAGTACATGGTCACTATTTTTCTCATCTGTTGTCAAGTAATTTTCACACAGTCTGCAATTTTTGCACTCTTTCTTTCCCAAAATTTTTCTAGCAAAGTAATCACAAATATAAGCAGGTGCTTGACGTTTGGTCTTGCAGCCTATAATTTTGTATTCAGGGAAACTGTTGTCTTCCCCCCTTACCAGAATGGGATCTGATGGCGGCTCAATATCCACCACAGTTGGCTCAGCTTCTGGCTCTCCTGTCTCTGTTAACAGAAATGCCTCATCATCAAGGCAGTTTTTGTGCCTAGATCCTGATGAAGTGAGCTTATTAGCAATGGCTGTCCTGCAAGCCGACTGGCATTGCTGACACGTGGGATTCTTATTACATCCATTATTTTGTCTTATAGTGGAAAAAAATACGATTTCAAGAAATCCTAGGAGTCACGAAGTCAATTTGATTATTGTGTAAGAGTGTGGAGAAAGAAAAGAAGTGGTGTTGTGAAGTTGTGGCTCAGGGGACTACCAATGGCAGTGGTACCAATGTGGTCGATGTGCCATCCGTCGAAATTTAAACTTGACAATAAATAGAAATCAAAATGCTGGTAAATTCAAAAAATTCCAATGCTAATGTATTCCGCAGTGTTCTGACAATGGAACATCTTTGAAGTCCATCATGATTCATGAACATGTTCTTAGCAGAAAGAAGTCAGTAAATTAATTTTCTCGGGTTGGCAACTATTTTCTCGGCGTCTGCGCCCTTGCGAAAATCGCGAAGCTGAAAGCGCCAGCAGTCGCGCATTAAAACTGCCCCTCCATTGTTGTGGACGTTGAATTGTTTGGCTTGTTTCAAAAGGCTATGGTTCTCTAGTCATGTTTTCTTCAATTCTGTGCAATAGTTCTCCGTTACAACGTATCAACACCACGACGGTTGGTTTGACAAACTTCATAAACTCGGGAGGGATGGTTTCGAAACGCGGGTGAGTCTTGTTCGAGGAACATGAGCACTGCAAGTCGCGAGGTGGAGCGAAGTGGTCCTAGTGCTAACTAAATCACAACAACAACACTGCGCATGTCCAAAAACACTCCAATCAAGAAGTATTATTGGATAGTTCTACCCGAAAAACTGCGTTCGAACCGACACCAATTCTATTGTTGCATCTTGTCTACCTGCAGTCAAAGAAATTTTTCATTTCGAACGTGCTATTTCAGCTTTTGGAGTAAGCTGTACAGACCCAAAAAGAAGCTCGGCTATTGGTCCGCCCCGGCCCGGCTCCCCCCTCTCCCTTACTTTTTCCTTGACGAGTCGAGCATTGCCATAGAAACAGTGATTTTGTCGGCAATTTTCTCAAAATTTATCGCTAGAATTTCAACAATATTTCAGAATTGAAATCGCATCTCAAAATTCTACCTGCTTGCAAAATTTCATCAAAATCGTACAGAAACGTTTCGACTTGCATAAGGGGCCATGCGATCAAATCCCAGCGAGGCTGAATCCTCGGGGATACTATAAGGCTACTTCGTGCCTAAAAATGTTCAGGACAGTCTTGGTTTACATGTCTCAAATTTAGATATTTGAATCCCAACTTTTCTACCGTACTCCACAGCCTCTGAAAGACTTTTATATCTTCTATCCAGCCGGAGATAGATGGTCGTAAGGGAAGTGGGGCACCATGACCACTGGGGCACCATGACCAACCCCTCGCTCTCGGGAACTACATTGGAACTACACGCAGCGTGTCTGCAATTCCAGTTTTATTATTTACACGCAGGAAAAGTTTTGCTGCGTGCAAATAATATTTTGGCTTTTATTTAAACGCTGCGTGTCTCCAAGACACCAAAAAATTATTGGCACGCAGGATTGTAAAAAGTCTTCCGACCAGCGACTGAGTCCGGCATGGCGGCTTGGTGGATGAGTGGGTCCGTGCTTGTACGGGAATTTTTTGGCCCGGGTTCGAGACTTCGCCTTTTTCTCAAAAAATTTCTGCGTGTAAATAATAAAACTGGGTCTTGCAGACACGCTGCGTGTAAATTACATGTGAATTTATTATAAACACGCAGCGTTGAAACAACACCGGTTTTCATTATTGACACGCAGAATTTTTTTGAGAAAAAGACGAAGTCTCGAACCCGGGCCAAAAAATCCCCGTACAAGCACGGACCCACTCATCCACCAAGCCGCCATGCCGGACTCAGTCGCTGGTCGGAAGACTTTTTACAATCCTGCGTGCCAATAATTTTTTGGTGTCTTGGAGACACGCAGCGTTTAAATAAAAGCCAAAATATTATTTGCACGCAGCAAAACTTTTCCTGCGTGTAAATAACAAGGTAGGTTTACGCCAGACCGCGTCTTGTCGTAACAGGCTTCGCGATGTCTCGCTGCCTGTTCCTCCAATCCGCGCCTGGCGTACCTACCTCGGCCTGCGGCGCTAGCCTGCCATCGGCAGGCAATGGCTTCTCCGTCGTCGGTTACGTCTAATTTGTTGCGTGCTGGGGGGCTCCGCCCCCCAGACCCCCTTTATTCTAGATAGAGTTGCTTCATCAACAGATAACTCGACCTTGACCCTTGTAACTTTTTCACTTGTCCAGGCTGGGGGGCTCCGCCCCCAGATCCCCCTTTCTTCAAGACAGAATTGATCTGCCTGCAGAAAACTCGATTTTTCGCCGTTTTTTATGTGTTTTTTGGCTATAAAAACTGATCCAGTTGAGCTAGGATAGTGAAATTTCGCGTGTGCCGAGCCAAGGACATACCCAAAAAGTGTGCAAAATCTCACCGAGATCGGCCGAGCTGTTCAGGAGGAGTAGTGCGGACACACAGACAGACAGACAGACAGACAGACAGGAAAAACTTTTCAACCCCAGTGGAGTAACAGGCTTCGCTATCGCTCAGCCAATAAAACTGGGCCTTGGAGACACGCTGCGTGAAAATAAGATGTATATATATTATATACACGCTGCGTGTATATAAGACCCATTTTTATTATTTAAACGCTGCGTGTCTATAATGACTCCGTTACCTGTTAAGGTCCTTGGGAAAGTGAAAAACCTGAATGTTTGGTGACAAAATTTTACAGTTATAATTGTCACATCCCTGTGCAGCGCATTCTTTTTTAATGGAATAAACTCTTTTCTCAGAGGACATGGTTGCATGTGCTGTCACCCAATTTCTCACATCCGTATCTATGAAAGTCACCCTGTAAATTGAAGGAGTTTGAATAAAAAGGAAACTTTGGGAAGTTCTTAAGTAACATTTGTAAGATTTTCCTACTGTCAGTATGTTTTTCTCAAAGATTTCCTACCTAGAAAAAATCACTGTAACCACACGTGTGCAGGTGGGGCAGCAGAACGTAAACAGAGCAGACGAATTTGCCGGGTGTGTTGCCACTTTCAGTGATAAATAACTCAACATCGATATAAAATTCAAATATTTTTATTGAGGATAGTTGTGCACCGCAAAATACAAACATAGCATTTTTGTGTTTTGGGAAATAATTATTTTCGATTTACAGTTTCATTAGTTGTATTTATTTCAATTGAAAATGTAGCAAATTTATTGTTGCGATGTTGCCGGCTACGGAGGTAGAAAAGAGAGAGACAGACTACAACGCTTCGAGGCGCCACGCAGAGAGCGCGCTCTTGGTTGAGTTACTCTATGAATTGTCGAGCCTCAGGAACGACTCGGGCAAAGGAGGCTTAGGCCTTGGTGGCTCCCATACGAGTTGCTTCAAACACTGCTCGTAATAATCTTTTAGGCCAGTACATCCACACAGTGTCATCGACACTGCTACTTTCAGAGCCGGAGAATTATCGATAGTCACTTCATTGGGAGATGGGGATGGAGCCCCCTGCCTCATGTTTTCTTGAAGCCAGAAAATCTGCCCGCTGGCATCTTGCCTCTCAGATAGCATTTGAGTAACAGGCATTTGAACTTTTCCAGCTTTGACGACACCTTCATAAAGAAAAATGTGGCATGTGCGGCCTATTGGTGTGAGTAATCTTTGCACAACACCACCTGTGGCATCGATGGCCAGGACCACATACTCCTGACCACACAGTTTCCTGTAGATGTGGATTTGAGAAGGCGTACACTCTCAGCCGTTTACTGACTATTTCTCATTAGCAGACGTATTTCTGTAAGCAACCATTATACTTAGTATTTAGTTCTTAAATACTTAAAAATTTCTTTGTAATTTACTAAGAAAACGGTAATATCAGTACAGTAATTAGCAATTGCTAAGTAATACTGACCAAAAATACTAAGTATTATGGTTGCTTACAGAAATGCGTAAGCTAATGAGAAAAAGTCAGTAAAAGGCTGAGAGTGCATGGTAATAAACAAAAAACGGGACCTGCCCAATCTGATGTATGCTACCTGCATACGGTTGGGTGTGCCTCATTTTCTGAAGACTCTTCAGAGGGTCTGAGCCAGCACCAGAAAGTTGTAGTTCCTTGTCATTGGTGTTCTGTTTTGCTTTCCTCAGAACATCAGTTGAAAACAAATCAGGGGGTTCCAGGTCACCTTGGGGTAATTCCACGCCAAGTCGTCACGGTTTTGAGGGACATGTCGGCCGAACCCAGCAGTATTTTCAGGGATTGTTGGCCCTATGGGCCCATTGAAGGCCCGGTACTTTTTTCCCCGGAAAGTCGACAGGGGTCCTGTACACTGTGGCAAAAAGGTATGGAAAATTCTGTTATTTTTTTTGCCAGAATTCTCCGTAGCCCTCTTATCAATATTCTCCGTAGGCTCTCCGTAGGGCCGCACAGTATTCTCTGTAAGTCCGCACAGTCTTCTCCGTAGGACATGGAAGACTGTATAGTCCTACGGAGATCACTGTAAGGTCCTACGGAGAATACTGTGCGGTCCTACAGAAAATACTGTAAGAGCCTACGGAGAATATTGATAAGGGGGCTACGGAGAATTACCACAAGCTGTTAACAGAATATTCCGTAGCTTTTTGCCACAGTGATAGCCAGCGGATGATTGGCCCTGCAAGTCAGTACCAACTGCATCTCTTAGGTAGTTAGAAACCTTTTTTTGGTGTGTGGAACAGTCAGGGTGTTATTGGCTCGCCAATCTATTACGGCATCTTCACCCTCCTGTGGCTCCATAAAAATGGTGCCCACGCCTTTCGCCCCACACTCAGGACAGGATGCCTCCATCTTCACGTAGGCATCCCTTGTCACCTTCCTGTAGACTCGGCTGTTTGAAAACGAGTAAGGACAAGGAAGTTTGGTCTGCAGACTTATCTGTCTTATGACTATGGGCTCCCTTTTGAAAGGAGGCAGGACGTGGCGGTTCCTTCTTAAAGGCCTGCTGCTACGTGGATACTGTTAAACGATGGGTTTCATTTCATTCCACAGTTTAGAAGGAATAATGACTTTAAAAGATCTAGATGGATTAATTACTTTCTTTCTTCTTCTAGAATATGTCGCAAGTTCGGGGCTAGCCACGCAGAATTTCTTGCTGCACAAAACTCGGGGCTAGTAAAATTTCGTCAATTTTGGTGCTAAATTACTCGTTGGCGTTCAATTAGGAATTTTTTGCAGCAAGACAGCTGAGGAATAGCCGCCAAAAGTCGCTGCATCGCGCTGCGTGATGTGCAAATGTCGCAGGTTCGGGGCCAGCCACACAAAATTTCTTGCTGCACAAAACTCGGGGCTGGTAAAATTTTATCAATTTGGGTACTAAATTACGCGTTGGCGTTCAATTTGGAATTTTGTGCAGCAAAACAACCGAGGAATAGCCGCACAAAGTCGCTGGATCAGCGGGTGGAAACTCCTTAGGTGGGGCTGGGACCGGGTCGGGATCGGTCCGCTCGGGGCGCCACGGCCAGCAGACGAACTTGTCGCCCCGCATCGGTACCTTATTTTAAAGAAATGTACCCTAAATCGAAACATTTGGAGTCATATTCGGGTATCAAAATCAAGGTTATTGTCTAAAGAATGCATCTGAAGCATAGTTTTCTCTTTATAATCGAAATAGAAATAAGGGAGGTGATGAAAATGCGATGGCTCGGTCGCGGGAAACGCTACCACCAGATTTTGTAACACTTCGTTTTCAATGTTAGAGCCCTCGGAGGCCATACATGTAAGCGAGCCGATTTTTCATTACAAAATTTCGCTCGGCGTAGGATACATTTCCTTTTGATTGGACTCACCTTGCAAGAAATATCCCACATAATAGTTGATGCGACGGAATGGCGTCTGCTTGTACTTCTCACTTCAACTCGATAAATAAAATACAAACCACTCGAATCAAAGCTGCATATCTAGCCTAATGCACGGCAAATTTAATGTAGATTCATTTTGCATACGCGGCTTTGGGAAATAAGGTCGGATTTCTTTACATTAAGTGGATTAAAAACACCAGACGCAAAGAGGCTGAAATGACCACTTTTACGGTCTCTACTAATGTGAGAAATCCGACCCGTCTAGACACACGCGAGTTCTTGAGAACAAATCTTCAAACATGCCGTCGTGCATTTTGTTTAAAGGTTTTTGCACGAAACTAACCTCAAATTATACAATATGAATTCTAAAATACTGCAGCGTCAAACACGGTTGAAAGCGTCATCGGCCCGTGTCGTCTGGACCGGAGGACGGGACAGACTATGGCAAATTCACCGCTCGGCACAGTTTTGTTTCCATTTTGTGACAGTTGCACCTGCCGACATGTTGGCTACTCGGGTAGCGTGTGTTTCTTTCATTGACTTCCACACTAATGTCCTGAGGAGAATCCATGTTTTCAAAATCAACCAAATGCAATGCCCAATCGTGGAACTGTGAAAAGTAAACAAAACTGTGCCGAGCGGTGAATTTGCCATAGTCTGTCCCGTCCTCCGGTCCAGACGACACGGGCCGATGACGCTTTCAACCGTGTTTGACGCTGCAGTATTTTAGAATTCATATTGTATAATTTGAGGTTAGTTTCGTGCAAAAACCTTTAAACAAAATGCACGACGGCATGTTTGAAGATTTGTTCTCAAGAACTCGCGTGTGTCTAGACGGGTCGGATTTCTCACATTAGTAGAGACCGTAAAAGTGGTCATTTCAGCCTCTTTGCGTCTGGTGTTTTTAATCCACTTAATGTAAAGAAATCCGACCTTATTTCCCAAAGCCGCGTATGCAAAATGAATCTACATTAAATTTGCCGTGCATTAGGCTAGATATGCAGCTTTGATTCGAGTGGTTTGTATTTTATTTATCGAGTTGAAGTGAGAAGTACAAGCAGACGCCATTCCGTCGCATCAACTATTATGTGGGATATTTCTTGCAAGGTGAGTCCAATCAAAAGGAAATGTATCCTACGCCGAGCGAAATTTTGTAATGAAAAATCGGCTCGCTTACATGTATGGCCTCCGAGGGCTCTAACATTGAAAACGAAGTGTTACAAAATCTGGTGGTAGCGTTTCCCGCGACCGAGCCATCGCATTTTCATCACCTCCCTTATTTCTATTTCGATTATAAAGAGAAAACTATGCTTCAGATGCATTCTTTAGACAATAACCTTGATTTTGATACCCGAATATGACTCCAAATGTTTCGATTTAGGGTACATTTCTTTAAAATAAGGTACCGATGCGGGGCGACAAGTTCGTCTGCTGGCCGTGGCGCCCCGAGCGGACCGATCCCGACCCGGTCCCAGCCCCACCTAGGGAGTTTCCACCCGCTGGCTGGATCGTGCTGCAAAATAAGTGAATGTCGCTGGATCGTGCTTCGTGATGTGCAAAAGTCGCAAGTTTGGGGCTAGCCACTCAGAATTTCTTGCTGCACAAAACTCGAAGATGGTAAAATTTCATCAATTTGGGTACTAAATTACTCGTTGGCGTTCAATTCGGAATCTTGTGCAGCAAGACAGCTGAGGAATAGCCGCCCAAAGTCGCTGCATCGCGGTGCGTGATGTGCATATGTGGCAAGTTCGGGGCCAGCCACGCGGAATTTGTTGCTGCACAAAACTCGGGGCTTGTAAAATTTCTTTAACTTGGGTGCTAAACTACTCGTTGGCGTTCAATTTAGAATTTTGTGCAGCAAGAGAGCTGAGGAATAGCCGCACAAAGTCGCTGCATCGCGCTGCGTGATGTCCATATGTCGCAAGTTTGGGGGGGCTAGCCACTCAGAATTTCTTGCTGCACAAAACTCGGGGATGGTAAAATTTCATCAATTTGGGTGCTAAACTACTTGTTGGCGTTCAATTTGTAATTTTGTGCAGAAAGACAGCTGAGGAATAGCCGCCCAAAGTAGCTGCATCGCGCTGCGTGATGTGCATATGTCGCAGGTTCGGGGCCAGCCACACGGAATTTCTCGCTGCACAAAACTCGGGGAAGGTAATATTTCATCAATTTGGGTGGCATAGCACTCGTTGTCGTTCCATTCGGAATTGTGTGCAGCAAGACGGCTGAGAAATTGCCGCTCAAAGTCGCTGGACTGTGCTGCAAAATAAATGAATGTGGCTGGATAGTGCTTCGTGATGTGCATATGTCGCAAGTTCGGGGCCAGCCACACAGAATTTCTTGCAGCACAAAACTCGGGGCTGGTAAAATTTCATTAATTTGGGTGCTAAACTACTCGTTGGCGTTCAATTTGGAATTTTGTGCAGCAAGACAGCTGAGGAATAGCCGCCCAAAGTCGCTGCATCGCGCTGCGTGATGTGCATATGTCGCAAGTTTGGGGCTAGCCACTTAGAATTTTTTGCTGCACAAAACTCGGGGATGGTAAAATTTCGTCAATTTGGGTGCTAAAGTACTCATTGGCATTCAATTCGGAATTTTGTGCAGCTAGACGGCTGAGGAATAGGCGCCCAAAGTCGCTGGATCGTGCTGCAAAATAAGTGAATGTCGGTGGATCGTGCTTCGTGATGTGCATATGTCGCAAGTTCGGGGCCAGCCACACAGAATTTCTTGCTGCACAAAACTCGGGGATGGTAAAATTTCATCAATTTGGGTGGTAAAGTACTCATTGGCGTTCAATTCGGAATTTTGTGCAGCAAGACGGCTGAGGAATAGCCGCCCAAAGTCGCTGGATCGTGCTGCAAAATAAGTGAATGTCGCTGGATCGTGCTTCGTGATGTGCAAATGTCGCAAGTTCGGGGCCAGCCACACAGAATTTTTTGCTGCACAAAACTCGGAGCAGGTAATATTTTTTTAATTTAGGTGGCATAGCACTCGTTATCGTTCAATTCGGAATTTTGTCCAGCAAGACAGCTGAGAAATAGCCGCACAAATTCGCTGGTTCGTGCTGCAAAATAAATGAATGTCGCTGGATAATGCTTCGTGATGTGCATATGTCGCAAGTTCGGGGCTAGCCACACAGAATTTCTTGCTGCACAAAACTCGGGGTTGGTAAAATTTTATCAATTTGGGAACTTTATTACTCGTTGGCGTTCAATTCGGAATTTTGTGCAGCAAGACAGCTGAGGAAAAGCCGCCCAAAGTCGCCGCATCGCGCTGCGTGATGTGCATATGTCGCAAGTTTGGGGCTAGCCACTCAGAATTTCTTGCTGCACAAAACTCGGGGTTGGTAAAATTTTATCAATTTGGGTTCTAAATTACTCGTTGGCGTTCAATTCGGAATTTTGTGCAGCAAGACAGCTGAGGAATAGCCGCCCAAAGTCGCTGGATTGTGCTTCGTGATGTGCATATGTGGCAAGTTCGGGGCCAGCCACGCGGAATTTCTTGCTGCACAAAACTCGGGGCTTGTAAAATTTCATCAATTTGGGTGCTTAATTGCTCGTTGCCGTACAATTTGGAATTTTGTGCAGCAAGACGGCCGAGAAATAGCCGCACAAATTCGCTGGATCGTGCTGCAAAATAAATGAATGTCGCTGGTTAATGCTTCGTGATGTGCATATGTCGCAAGTTCGGGGCTAGCCACACAGAATTTCTTGCTGCACAAAACTCGGGGCTGGTAAAATTTCATCAATTTGGGTGCTAGACTATTCGTTGGCGTTCAATTTGGAATGTTGTGCAGCAAGACAGCTGAGGAATAACCGCCCAAAGTCGCTGCATCTCGCTGCGTGATGTGCATATGTCGCAAGTTTGGGGCTAGCAACACAGAATTTCTTGCTGCACAAAACTCGGGGCTAGTAAAATTTCATCAATTTGGGTGCTAAACTACTCTTTGGCGTTCAATTTGGAATTTTGTGCAGCAAGACAGCTGAGGAATAGCCGCCCAAAGTCGCTGGATTGTGCTTCGTGATGTGCATATGTGGCAAGTTCGGGGCTAGCCACACAGCTTGCTGCACAAAACTCGGGGCTGGTAACATTTTATTAATTTGGGTGCTAAACTACTCCTTGGCGTTCAATTTAGAATTTTGTGCAGCAAGACAGCTGAGGAATAGCCGCCCAAAGTCGCTGGATCGTGCTGCAAAATAAGTGAATGTCGCTGGATCGTGCTTCGTGATGTGCAAATGTCGCAAGTTCGGGGCCAGCCACACAGAATTTTTTGCTGCACAAAACTCGGAGCAGGTAATATTTTTTTAATTTAGGTGGCATAGCACTCGTTATCGTTCAATTCGGAATTTTGTCCAGCAAGACAGCTGAGAAATAGCCGCACAAATTCGCTGGTTCGTGCTGCAAAATAAATGAATGTCGCTGGATAATGCTTCGTGATGTGCATATGTCGCAAGTTCGGGGCTAGCCACACAGAATTTCTTGCTGCACAAAACTCGGGGTTGGTAAAATTTTATCAATTTGGGAACTTTATTACTCGTTGGCGTTCAATTCGGAATTTTGTGCAGCAAGACAGCTGAGGAAAAGCCGCCCAAAGTCGCCGCATCGCGCTGCGTGATGTGCATATGTCGCAAGTTTGGGGCTAGCCACTCAGAATTTCTTGCTGCACAAAACTCGGGGTTGGTAAAATTTTATCAGTTTGGGTTCTAAATTACTCGTTGGCGTTCAATTCGGAATTTTGTGCAGCAAGACAGCTGAGGAATAGCCGCCCAAAGTCGCTGGATTGTGCTTCGTGATGTGCATATGTGGCAAGTTCGGGGCCAGCCACGCGGAATTTCTTGCTGCACAAAACTCGGGGCTTGTAAAATTTCATCAATTTGGGTGCTAAATTGCTCGTTGCCGTACAATTTGGAATTTTGTGCAGCAAGACGGCCGAGAAATAGCCGCACAAATTCGCTGGATCGTGCTGCAAAATAAATGAATGTCGCTGGTTAATGCTTCGTGATGTGCATATGTCGCAAGTTCGGGGCTAGCCACACAGAATTTCTTGCTGCACAAAACTCGGGGCTGGTAAAATTTCATCAATTTGGGTGCTAGACTATTCGTTGGCGTTCAATTTGGAATGTTGTGCAGCAAGACAGCTGAGGAATAACCGCCCAAAGTCGCTGCATCTCGCTGCGTGATGTGCATATGTCGCAAGTTTGGGGCTAGCAACACAGAATTTCTTGCTGCACAAAACTCGGGGCTGGTAAAATTTCATCAATTTGGGTGCTAGACTATTCGTTGGCGTTCAATTTGGAATGTTGTGCAGCAAGACAGCTGAGGAATAACCGCCCAAAGTCGCTGCATCTCGCTGCGTGATGTGCATATGTCGCAAGTTTGGGGCTAGCAACACAGAATTTCTTGCTGCACAAAACTCGGGGTTGGTAAAATTTTATCAATTTGGGAACTTTATTACTCGTTGGCGTTCAATTCGGAATTTTGTGCAGCAAGACAGCTGAGGAAAAGCCGCCCAAAGTCGCCGCATCGCGCTGCGTGATGTGCATATGTCGCAAGTTTGGGGCTAGCCACTCAGAATTTCTTGCTGCACAAAACTCGGGGTTGGTAAAATTTTATCAATTTGGGAACTTTATTACTCGTTGGCGTTCAATTCGGAATTTTGTGCAGCAAGACAGCTGAGGAAAAGCCGCCCAAAGTCGCCGCATCGCGCTGCGTGATGTGCATATGTCGCAAGTTTGGGGCTAGCCACTCAGAATTTCTTGCTGCACAAAACTCGGGGTTGGTAAAATTTTATCAGTTTGGGTTCTAAATTACTCGTTGGCGTTCAATTCGGAATTTTGTGCAGCAAGACAGCTGAGGAATAGCCGCCCAAAGTCGCTGGATTGTGCTTCGTGATGTGCATATGTGGCAAGTTCGGGGCCAGCCACGCGGAATTTCTTGCTGCACAAAACTCGGGGCTTGTAAAATTTCATCAATTTGGGTGCTAAATTGCTCGTTGCCGTACAATTTGGAATTTTGTGCAGCAAGACGGCCGAGAAATAGCCGCACAAATTCGCTGGATCGTGCTGCAAAATAAATGAATGTCGCTGGTTAATGCTTCGTGATGTGCATATGTCGCAAGTTCGGGGCTAGCCACACAGAATTTCTTGCTGCACAAAACTCGGGGCTGGTAAAATTTCATCAATTTGGGTGCTAGACTATTCGTTGGCGTTCAATTTGGAATGTTGTGCAGCAAGACAGCTGAGGAATAACCGCCCAAAGTCGCTGCATCTCGCTGCGTGATGTGCATATGTCGCAAGTTTGGGGCTAGCAACACAGAATTTCTTGCTGCACAAAACTCGGGGCTGGTAAAATTTCATCAATTTGGGTGCTAGACTATTCGTTGGCGTTCAATTTGGAATGTTGTGCAGCAAGACAGCTGAGGAATAACCGCCCAAAGTCGCTGCATCTCGCTGCGTGATGTGCATATGTCGCAAGTTTGGGGCTAGCAACACAGAATTTCTTGCTGCACAAAACTCGGGGTTGGTAAAATTTTATCAATTTGGGTTCTAAATTACTCGTTGGCGTTCAATTCGGAATTTTGTGCAGCAAGACAGCTGAGGAATAGCCGCCCAAAGTCGCTGGATTGTGCTTCGTGATGTGCATATGTGGCAAGTTCGGGGCCAGCCACGCGGAATTTCTTGCTGCACAAAACTCGGGGCTTGTAAAATTTCATCAATTTGGGTGCTAAATTGCTCGTTGCCGTACAATTTGGAATTTTGTGCAGCACGACGGCCGAGAAATAGCAGCACAAATTCGCTGGATCGTGCTGCAAAATAAATGAATGTCGCTGGTTAATGCTTCGTGATGTGCATATGTCGCAAGTTCGGGGCTAGCCACACAGAATTTCTTGGTGCACAAAACTCGGGGCTGGTAAAATTTCATCAATTTGGGTGCTAGACTATTCGTTGGCGTTCAATTTGGAATGTTGTGCAGCAAGACAGCTGAGAAATAACCGCCCAAAGTCGCTGCATCTCGCTGCGTGATGTGCATATGTCGCAAGTTTGGGGCTAGCAACACAGAATTTCTTGCTGCACAAAACTCAGGGCTAGTAAAATTTCATCAATTTGGGTGCTAAACTACTCTTTGGCGTTCAATTTGGAATTTTGTGCAGCAAGACAGCTGAGGAATAGCCGCCCAAAGTCGCTGGATTGTGCTTCGTGATGTGCATATGTGGCAAGTTCGGGGCTAGCCACACAGCTTGCTGCACAAAACTCGGGGCTGGTAACATTTTATTAATTTGGGTGCTAAACTACTCGTTGGCGTTCAATTTAGAATTTTGTGCAGCAAGACAGCTGAGGAATAGCCGCCCAAAGTCGCTGGATCGTGCTGCAAAATAAGTGAATGTCGCTGGATCGTGCTTCGTGATGTGCAAATGTCGC
The DNA here is from genome assembly GCF_012932325.1 of Thrips palmi. NCBI lineage: Eukaryota > Metazoa > Arthropoda > Insecta > Thysanoptera > Thripidae > Thrips > Thrips palmi. The sequence goes on from NW_023144634.1 coordinate 11,403,313, forward strand.
AAGTTCGGGGCCAGCCACACAGAATTTTTTGCTGCACAAAACTCGGAGCAGGTAATATTTTTTTAATTTAGGTGGCATAGCACTCGTTATCGTTCAATTCGGAATTTTGTCCAGCAAGACAGCTGAGAAATAGCCGCACAAATTCGCTGTTTCGTGCTGCAAAATAAATGAATGTCGCTGGATAATGCTTCGTGATGTGCATATGTCGCAAGTTCGGGGCTAGCCACACAGAATTTCTTGCTGCACAAAACTCGGGGTTGGTAAAATTTTATCAATTTGGGAACTTTATTACTCGTTGGCGTTCAATTCGGAATTTTGTGCAGCAAGACAGCTGAGGAAAAGCCGCCCAAAGTCGCCGCATCGCGCTGCGTGATGTGCATATGTCGCAAGTTTGGGGCTAGCCACTCAGAATTTCTTGCTGCACAAAACTCGGGGTTGGTAAAATTTTATCAATTTGGGTTCTAAATTACTCGTTGGCGTTCAATTCGGAATTTTGTGCAGCAAGACAGCTGAGGAATAGCCGCCCAAAGTCGCTGGATTGTGCTTCGTGATGTGCATATGTGGCAAGTTCGGGGCCAGCCACGCGGAATTTCTTGCTGCACAAAACTCGGGGCTTGTAAAATTTCATCAATTTGGGTGCTAAATTGCTCGTTGCCGTACAATTTGGAATTTTGTGCAGCAAGACGGCCGAGAAATAGCCGCACAAATTCGCTGGATCGTGCTGCAAAATAAATGAATGTCGCTGGTTAATGCTTCGTGATGTGCATATGTCGCAAGTTCGGGGCTAGCCACACAGAATTTCTTGCTGCACAAAACTCGGGGCTGGTAAAATTTCATCAATTTGGGTGCTAGACTATTCGTTGGCGTTCAATTTGGAATGTTGTGCAGCAAGACAGCTGAGGAATAACCGCCCAAAGTCGCTGCATCTCGCTGCGTGATGTGCATATGTCGCAAGTTTGGGGCTAGCAACACAGAATTTCTTGCTGCACAAAACTCGGGGCTAGTAAAATTTCATCAATTTGGGTGCTAAACTACTCTTTGGCGTTCAATTTGGAATTTTGTGCAGCAAGACAGCTGAGGAATAGCCGCCCAAAGTCGCTGGATTGTGCTTCGTGATGTGCATATGTGGCAAGTTCGGGGCTAGCCACACTGCTTGCTGCACAAAACTCGGGGCTGGTAACATTTTATTAATTTGGGTGCTAAACTACTCGTTGGCGTTCAATTTAGAATTTTGTGCAGCAAGACAGCTGAGGAATAGCCGCCCAACGTCGCTGCATCGCGCTGCATGACGTGCGTATGTCGCAAGTTTGGGGCCAGCCACACAGAATTTCTTGCTGTACAAAACTCGGGGCAGGCAATATTTCATCAATTTGGGTGGCATAGCACTCGTTCTCGTTCAATTCGGAATTTTGTGCAGCAAGACAGCTGAGGAATAGCCGCCCAAAGTCGCTGCATCGCGCTGCGTGACGTGCGTATGTCGCAAGTTTGGGGCCAGCCACACAGATCTTCTTGCTGCACAAAACTCGGGGATGGTAAAATTTTGTCAATTTGGGTGCTAAAGTACTCATTGGCATTCAATTCGGAATTTTGTGCAGCTAGACGGCTGAGGAATAGCCGCCCAAAGTCGCTGGATCGTGCTGCAAAATATGTGAATATCGCTGGATCGTGCTTCGTGATGTGCAAATGTCGCAAGTTCGGGGCCAGCCACACGGAATTTCTTGCTGCACAAAACTCGGGGCTTGTAAAATTTCATCAATTTGGGTACTAAATTACTCGTTGGCGTTCAATTCGGAATTTTGTGCAGCAAGACAGCCGAGGAATAGCCGCCCAAAGTCGTCCGATCGCTTTGGTTCGCATCCCGATGCTCTGGAGACTTCAACGCATGTGAGCAACAGGTCTTTTTTTCGGTCTTCTTAATGGTTTGTTTTTCTCTCTTTTGGGCCTGTTTACACTGGTAAAACTAAAGCGTAACTCTATGCTTGAGTCAAGCATAAAGTTACGCTTGAAGACTTTACGCTTGAAATCAAGCATAGACTAGATATTCCGCCATGCATTTAGATAGGGGGAATCTTGGCGGATGAGCCTGTTACGCTTGATTTCAAGCGTAACCTGATTACGCTTGAAAACAGTGGGTAATACTACGCTTTAGTTTTACCAGTGTACTGGACTTTTTTGGACTGTAGGCACTTCCCCTTTTCCCTCTTTTCACTTTGGGTCAGCGCGGAGCTCATAATTTTAATATTTTGCCCATTTTTTAGAACTTTTCGTTTTCTATAGCTCGTTCATTTAAGATGACCCTTTTGTGGCCAAAATTTTGTGGCCAACAACATACCCGTCTTTTTTGCCCATTTGAATAATTTTAATATTTCAAACAGTAGTTATTTGGAGGTTGCCAAACCTTAGTTAATTTTTACCTTTTCATCTCTGTCGTCTCAGGTTCAGTACACTGTCAGAAAAAAGTACGGAAAAAGTACGGAACATGTCTGGTCAATAATTTGCCTGGACCGTCCGTACTTGCCAACTACGGAACGTTCCGTACCTTTTTTCCGTACCCATTTACATGGGTTCATATGGAGCAAGTACGGAACGTTCCGTACTTTTCTCCGTACCTCCGTACTATATTTTTCTGTACCATTTCCGTACAAAAGTACGGAATTTTTTACAGTGTATTCAGAAACTGGAATGAAGTTCCATCTTCATCATGCTCTTAAGACAACGGGTTTCAGTTTTGAGGGTTATCGCTTCAGTTATGGAAAACACGACAACTAAAATTTTGCCTTCAAGACAGGTCTCTACTTCAGTTTTTGTACTAGGATATTCTCAAATCTGTAAGTAACAGTGTTATTGTGTTTTAGTATTTGATCCTTTCACACTTTCAAACCAAGTAGTTTTAATATTTTTGGTCTGGTGGTTTTGTTTTACAGGTTACGATGATGATTTATTACTCGACACTGTCCATTATCATGCTCACTTGGGTTAGTTCCTTTGCAACGAGCCTAAAAAATAATTAGGAAGTGACTCGAATTCACTCTATAGAAAGTTTTGTTGCTCCCAGTTCCAATCGAACAGTTGCTTAGCAAAAATTTTCATTTATGGTTCATGTTTGTTTATTTTCTTTGCCTGGTTGGTGTTTGATCTTTATTTACTCACAAACCAGTTTATTCAATTGAATTGGTTCGGAGTGTTTCCTCTATGGTATCTCAGTTGCCTTGTATTTCAAATGGGGAACACGGTTAGATTTTGTGATTATATGTGTATTTTTTATGAATTTTCAGTACATGATTCTTTTTGGCTGAGCGATAGCGAAGCCTGTTACTCCAGTGGGGTTGAAAAGTTTTGTCTGTCTGTCTGTCGGTCTGTCTGTCCGCACTACTCCTCCTGAACGGCTCGGCCGATCTCGGTGAGATTTGGCACACTTCTTAGGTATGTCCTTGGCTCGGCACACGCGAAATTTCACCATCCTAGCTCAACTGGTTCAGTTTTTATAGGCGAAAAACACCTAAAAAACGGCGAAAAATAGAGATTTCTGCGGATAGACCACTTCTGTCTTGGAGAAAGGGGGGTCTGGGGGGTGGAGCCCCCCAGCCTCGACAGGTTAAAAAGTGACAAGGGTCAAGATCGTGTTATTGGCTGAGCGATAGCGAAGCCTGTTACTCCAGTGGGGTTGGAAAGTTTTGTCTGTCTGTCTGTCGGTCTGTCTGTCGGTCTGTCT
>NW_023144634.1:11407524-11430178 GCF_012932325.1 Thrips palmi
GTGACTCGAACCCCGGAACCCCGGGGTTACGAGGCAGCCACCTTATCCACTAAGCGTGTGGCGCTTGTGGGCCCCGAGGAGCGTCGAGCCGACTACATGCTGCGACTCGGCGCAGCCGTCCGTTAGGGGTCCTGACGGCCATACCGAATTTTACTCATCGGTTTTCAAGTAATTCACATCCCATTATTAAAGTTGTGTTTGACGACATGATTTTGACTTCAGAAATACAGAGATTACAAATTGTATTCAGACCAGGCGATAAAAAAATTTGGACTGCGGTCTGAATCTACAAGAAAGACCAAGGATTTCTGAAAACTAAGAGCATCAATAGACTATTCTAGTAGTGGCTGAGTGAAGAACAAGAAGAATCACAAAAGACGCTTTTTAGGGCATTTAAAGTGAATATATTTGATGAAATATGTTGCATTTACTGGAAAATATTTGAATTAACTTCTACCAAGCAAGGGGACTTAAGCATTTGAAGTAAAAGTGCAAAAAAGTACACTTTTGTGATTCTTCTTGTTCTTCACTCAGCCACGACTAGAATAGTCTATTGTGAATTTTCATCTCCTCGGTCTGAGAACGCATTTCAGACTGTGCACTCAAAAAATTTATTCTAAAAGTCTGAACTTTAAGACTTGAGTCTGAATTCCCATTTCGGAGTAGGAAGTCTGAAAAAAATAGTCTGAATTTTCAGACTTTTTTTAACAGTGAATATGCGATTTTTTAGATGGCTCGGGCATTTTCAGAAAGAAGATACCTTAAAGTATCCCCAAAAATTCAAAGAGTTTCGTTTTTTCCACCAGGGCTTGAACAAGAACGTTCATGGTACTTTACATAGTGAGAATGTCCAAATATCTGATTTTTTGGAGAGCCAAAACAAGTTTAAAAAAATTAGCTGGAAAATAGAGGTATTGGATTTGATTGTAAAATTTTATACCACAGACTCCTGAAGGAATACGTGTTCTTTGGGTTCAAGAGCCGTTGCAATCGGCAGCTTGGTTCCCGAGATAGAAGACATTCGTCATTTCTCAGCGTACGAAACTTAGGCCAAATGGGCGAAAGTCCGCCGTACTTTTACAAATGACGAAAGTCCAAACCCTACTTTGACAAAAGACGAATGTCCATGGTAATTCGACAAAATGGCGAAAGTCCAACTTTACTGTTCACAAAATAAATGAAAGGTTTCATCCCGGGGATGTTCCATGATCATGCCGTCACTGTTTTCATGGATATTCCTCTTGTTGGGAACGCACGATAGACTAATCCGTTTTTTAGCAGTTGGGACATTCGTCATTTTGTCAAAGTACGGTTGGACATTCGTCATTTGTCAAAGTACGGCGGACTTTCGTCATTTTTTCAAAGTACAGCTGGACTTTCGTCATTTCGAAATATTTTCCTGCGCCGAATCTAGAAGAGATATCGATACATGCTTTTCACCAGGCGATAGTAAATCAAAAGTTCTATAACACAGCCAAAAATCTCATTTTTTCAAAATTTTGGACATTCGTCACTATGTCAAAGTATCAGTGAGTTTCACCGTTGCGCTTCTCAAGTGCGCAGGGCGACGGGCATGGTGCAGCGGCGACGCAGGGGGGACGCATCTTCAACTTGCGATAGAAGCTTCCGGATGCCGCAAAACTGATGGGACAAGTTGTGCACCTTGATATATGTCGAAGACAAACTATGTCCGGTCACTTTTGCGGCATCCGGAAGCTTCTATCGCAAGTTGAAGATGCGTCCCCCCTGGCACCATGGCCGTCGCCCTGCGCATTTGAGAAGCGCAACGGTAAACCTGTTCCTGTTTGGGCCCTGGTGGGAAAATTGAAACTTTTTTGAATTTTGGGCATACTTCAAAGTGTCTTCTTTCCAAAAATGCCCGAGCCATCTCAAAAATCGCACATTTAGTCGGAGAAATAGTGAACTACAATTCGCAAGGCAGAGATTCCGGCCAGCTCCGTTGCGAGTCCATTACCCCTTGTCTCATGACATTATAAATCTTGTATTAGCCACAAAACGATATTTGTGATATTTTTAGCAAACATTTTGTAGACAAATGAAAGAGTTGTGAAATTGACAAAATACGCCGTAGAGATTGCCAAAGCCAGCTGGTCATCGAGCTTCAAATGCCCTTGCAGAGCTGTGGCAGCTAGGCTGCCGGCGGGCCAGAAAGTCCTGGTTTAGAGTCTCCGACGAACATTTTTTCTCAGCACCCCGGGTGGAAGGAAGTCTAGTTTTAACTGAGTACCGACTACAGTGAAAAACTGCAGTGCACAAACTGCGGTCTTCAGTGCAGTCAAAGTGTGAAAAACTCTGTAATTATTTACAAGTTTGTGTACTGTTCAGGTTGTACTCGTAATAGTAGTCTTACTGCAGTTTTTTTTTCCAGTTAAGAGTTCAGTTCTTAAATAGTGTCGAAACTTCAGCTTGATCTATAGCTATGTTACACTCACCATTGCTCAGTTTAACAATACTTCAAAATTGTGTTAAAATACTACTTTTGACTCAAGTATATCAACGCTTTATCTGTACTTTTATCTGCATGATTATTGTCTAGACACAATTACGCTTCAATTTACACTTATAGTATACCTTTTCAATGCAGTCAGGAATGAGGAAGCGATTGAAGAACAAAAGTAATCACAGTGCAGGGACTACTAGCGCGCCACCTAGCGGCCGATGCTGTGAACTTCGTTCGGACCTACGCTTGGACCAATCAGGGTTCAGCTTTTGACAGTTCGCTATAACGGCCGCTTGGTGGCGCGCTACTGGTTCCGGGCTTTTAGAGTACTTTTGTTCTTCACTCGGCGACGAGCGAAAGGGGCTATTGAAAACCGACACGACTGGAAGGCACACGGTAAAAACGGTACCTGGTTTTCCCAGGAACCCTATGGTAGAGACATAGGCGATTTCCAGGGAGTTCCTGGGAAAACCAGGAACCGTTTTTACCGTGCAAGGATCAGTACGTCGATCAATATGGTTTTTCTTCTCTGAGATCAAGCATGGCGGGGTGAAGCCAAAATTTAACGTTGAGCATAAAAATTATTGCGATATTCTTAGACGTCGGGGTAGTGCGCAAACTGTGGAAAAATCCTCATCCCACCACACCGTGTGGTCTACTGTCAGCCGCCGAGCTGCAAGGCCAGGTTTCAAGGACCTGCCGCTAGGTGGCGCTTGGATCGCTGTGAGTGTTTGTCAAACGGGATTTCTTATTTAGGCTAGTGAATTAAGTTATTTTTGCAAGTTACACCATCTGCCACTTCAGTAAATATCTGCTTTAGACGTTAGAGAAAAATTTGAATCAGAATATTGCACTGAAGTGGAGAAAAACGGTATTCCGTGTTAGCATTCGATGGCGTCTACGGGCGACAATTAGGTTGGGTCCACGCATGATTCGCTCGGTTCTTCAGACTCTCCTACCGTCCTAGGCAGTCTGCGGTGACATGCAGTAGTGGTGTCTCATGAAGGCGATGTTACTCCATACTATCTCCTTCCAATTTTTAGTCAATACCGACAGCACTTGCCGTGTGGCATGGACTGGTCCACCCGACTTGCCCGCCCGGCCATCAACCGGGTTCTACTCTCATTGCGGAGTTGGCACAGCATTACAAACAACCACGTAAAGGACATGGAAGGAGTAGGGCCAGGGTCGGCAGTGGGGGCTTGCAGAACTAAATTTGAACGTGATTTCCAAATCCACACTTGTGACTTAAATTCAGAAAATACTTCTCGAAAATAATTTTAACTTCAATATAAAACTCGAGTTAAAGCTTCTGTAATACTGGCGAGATGAAGCCATGATTAAAACTGCAGACAAGACTGCTCTGTCCGAAAAAAACTACCAGTTTTCCTGTAAACAGACTGCAGTTCAACTATAGTTAACTATAAACGGAAAAAAAATTTTAGCTGCACAGGTAAAAATTAGCTGTACAGCTTAAAACATTCGCTTTCTGAGAGATAAGTAATTCCCTCGCTGTACAGCTAAATTTATTAGCTGGACCGAATTAGCTGTGCAGCTAATCTGTTTTAGCACCATACATAAATAAAAGTAGCTGCCTGTGTAACTTCCAATGAGTGTCTTGCTAAAATTATTAGCTGCACAGCTAATTCTATTGGCAGCAGAGCTAATGTCTTTAGATGTACTGGTAATGTTTCGTGAAGGTTCTTTGGGATTTCAAAGGGAAAAGATAGATGAGATGTAAACAAAATTTACTAAAACCAAAAACAAAAATGGCACAAGACTTCAGGTACATAAATCTTTGCATAATTCTAATCTACATGAAATACTTCATAACAACAACTTTCTCACCAGTAGACATGGTAAACAAGCAGAGTGGGGATGGGTCCAAGAGCTTCGAATGATGTACAGAAATCCATTTCAATGCACCTGTGGTGTTGTGCTCAAGCTCATACCCTCTGACATCACTGAAATATCCAATAGTCTCAAATGGAGAACAAAGAAATAAAGGACTCTCCTCTAATACTACAATTGTTTTGATTTCAGCAAATTGAAAAAGACCATCTTCAATTCGAATGACCAGAACCTGTCTCTGCTCGTACCTGGTTCCTTTAAAATCCACCCATTTTGTAACATTTTGGTGAGGATTGTCAAAAACAAAATCTGGCAAAGTGAGACTAAATGCTGGGTAGTCTACAAAGTTGACTGGCCCAACCACCATGGAGTTGGAGTGCCTAGGAGTAGACTTTGCCACACTCCTAAAACAAAGGCCAAGCTGCTGCTTAATAGCAACAGTTACAGGGAGATTTTGACGAGAACTGCACACATTAGAAGTCGATTTTAGAAGCTTATGTTTTCCCTCAAACCTAGTGGTAGAGAGTGGTCCAAAGCATCCAAATAATAAAAATAATCTAAAATAATGAATTAAAAAGTGGTGCTTTGGCTTGAGATCCTCTTTCGTTAGTATCATGTACAGCTCATGATGTTCCTTCACTGCAACTTCAATCAGATCACTAGCATATTTTGACAAAGCTTTGGCTTTAACAAGTGAAAGAATGTCATGCAAAAGAAGGTACAGTTTGTAATACCGGTCACCTTCTGGAACCATATCCTTGACCAGAACACCAAAAATGCGAATGAAAGTGTACATTTCTGCCCCTGTCATTTTAAGCTTATCCTTGCTTTGTCTATCAGCATTAATTAATGGTGGCCTGTTATCACTGTCAATGCCAAGATCAATACAATACATACGATTATTTAAAGTAGGCAGAAAATTCTTATTTATAGCATGAAAATGTCTCAGTACAGGTAACATCGTGTAATGCGCTACTCCTTCAATTACATCATGGAACTCATCTACACATATGTCAGTTGGCGCCTCAAAGGACGGAATCCTAGTGAACACACACTTTTCCTTTATACCAGTAACTTCAGAATCATTAAGCTCAACATCAGCTGCGTAATCCTCAGGGGTTCTTAAGAGTGAAGGATCTTCTTTCACCATGCTATGCAATTGTTGCTTAGAACACTTACACATTCTGCAAAGAAAGTTCGCATTGAAACTTTCCATAAAGCCACAGATTTCATGAAGGCCCTTGTTGTCACCCAAGATGACACCAAGAACAAAATATACTTTCACATCACCAAGATCAGGACTATTAACAATAACGCCTTCAGTTTGAAGTTTTTTAAACTCTGAAAGAACAGGCCTGAAAACTCTAAGATTTCCATAGATAGAGCGATTGTGACCATCGAACAAGAGAGCCAGAAATATATTTTCTAGTTTAGAACTCCAATCTGTGGGAAGACATGGTATATGCACGTAAGAACAGCCTAATGGGTCCAGATGAGCACCTAAGGCACTGTTAGGTTCATATTCATCATAATAAAAATTTACAGGTATTACAATGTCACTTTGGTCAAACTTTGCTCTTTTCCTTTGCCAGACAGCACACTGAGTGAAGTAAGAAATCAAATCACTTTCCTGCTCAAGAGATTTCATATATGCTAAAGTATCACTCAAGGCAAATGGGAGTTCAAAGAATAATTTTAAGACAAGTTCTAAAGGAATAAATTGGCCTTGAACTGGTTTCATCTCTAGATTTACAACAGATTTCTTTTTTGTCCTTTTCTCTTGAAAAGAAATGTCATAAGGTACAGGTTTGATGAAATCTCCAGATTTCTCAAAATAAGCAAAGCGCTTGTACTCAGTTGCCAAATGCGCAAAGGGATTCATTACTAATTCAAACATCTCTTGAATCTCAGCTTGCTTATCGGGGAACTCTGACAGAAAAGAAAGGACCCGACTTTGAAAGTGGTCAAAGAAAGGACCAGACAAATAGAGGCTGATATCCTTAACCATTTTGTCAACAAGATTGCGAGGAAAGGCTGGGTTGGCATATAACTTGGCAACCAAAACATCTTGTTGATTTTTGAGCATCGCTTTGTAATCCAATACCTCATCATTGTCTGGTCCATTTTCTGGTCCATTTTCTTGCCTGATTTCCACAGAATCGGAGTCATAACATTCTGAAATGGAGTGACTTGTAGCAGAACTTAGAGTGACCAGGGGGGTTTCAATAGACCTATGACGTGGAAAATTATGATAGTGAACTAGATGGCTTGAGAAAGAGCCCCATAAACTATACTTACGGTTGCAGTTGACCACTTTGCACTCATACTTTGTGCAGGTCTGATGTGAGGTACGAAAGTGCAAATTAAATGTAGCAAGGTCATAAAACTCATTGTCACATTGAGAACAGGGAACTACAACCATAATTAAAGTGCAAATTAAATATAGCAAGGTCATAGGACTCATTCACTGTGGCAAAAACCTACGGAAAGTTCTGTAAGCAGCTTGTGGGAATTCTCCGTAGCCCCCTTATCAATATTCTCCGTAGGCTCTTACAGTATTTTCCGTAGGACCGCACAGTGATCTCCGTAGGACTATACAGTCTTCCAGGTCCTACGGAGGAGACTGTGCGGACTTACAGAGAATACTGTACGGCCCTACGGAGAATTCTGTAAGAGCCTACGGAGAATATTGATAAGAGGGCTACGGAGAATCCTGGCAAAAAAATTAACAGAATTTTCCATACCTTTTTGCCACAGTGTTGTCACATTGAGCACACGGAACTACAACCATAATAGGGCATACCTATAAAATAAAAATAAAAGAACAAAATTACTTAAGTTAAATAATAATACTTCAAGTTAAAGGACAGTGGCCGAAGATTCAAAATCAAATAGGAAAACCCTCAACATCAGATACAACAAACCTAACATTCTACTATTAACGTGTGAATCACAGAAATTGCAAATCTTTTGGACGGACTATGTGGAACATTAACAAATGCTAATCAGTCACACTTAACTACAGGTTTAACACCTAAATCACAGCAAAGATGCCTAATTACAATGACTAAATGTCCAGAAATGTAATTAAATTCACACATTAATTTCACATGTAAAAAATCACCACAATATCAGAAATAAAGCTTAACTTAAAGATAAAGAACACAAAGTAAATGATTCAAAAATAGAGAAGAACCCCACATGACTTTTGACTTAGACAATTGGAGAGATTAAGATTAAGATTGGAAACGAGAGAAGTCATTCGAGATGGAGGAAATTTTCACTGTCAGAGGGTTCTTCTTGTTCGCATTGATGGCGTAGACACTCCTTTCAAGGAAGAACCATTCACGTTCACTTTCTTTCGGGTACTGGCAGTCCAGAGTATGCATGATCTTGAAAGCTATGTCAACAGCTTTAAGTGGGTTGTCCACTTCATAGAGGATAGAATTAACACGGACATAGCTTTTGGTGATGCTGTCCACAGTGTCACCAACCACTATAGCTTGAGGCCCTAGACTAAGGTTGAACGGTTCGTACTTGTCTTTGAGGCGAGTGGCAAGAGTAGTCAAGATAGCTGCAGAGTCCTGAAATATAAAAAGATCTTAAAAACAGAGCTCCCATAAACTTGATGTTGTAGATTCCCTTGCATGTGAGAGGAAAACTAAACTTACAAGAACATGAAGAAGTATGGACTCCGCACTTTTTTCTCTGGATGGTCTCCATTGTTTGTTCTTCCCCTTCTTAGCTGCAGTGACCACATTGAAAAGGTAGGGTAGTGCCTGAATGGTCTTAATTTTCTTTCCCTCTAGTGAAAATAATAAAACATAAAAAAACATTACTTCAAACGAAAAGAATGTAAAACCAAAAATAATCTAAAGAAAAGGTTATCCTTACCTGGAGTGAATGGATCGAGGATTGCTTCTTTCACATTTTTGGGCACTTTGGATTCTATGAAAGCAGCAAGAGTTGGCCATGAAGCATAGAGCTGCATGCTAGCACCTTCCAAGAGCGTCTCAAAGTCTGACTCAAGCTGCAAAAAACGCACAATTGTAAGTCATGCCAAGTCTAAAATGTGTGTCAGAAGAAACATCAAGACTTACCAACAAATATCCAGTCATTTCTGATAGGGCTGGGTACGTTTGCATGTACTCAGTGATAGGAATTTTCTCAGACATAAACTTCCTCAATCTGCCCTTAGATGTAAATTTCCAATACTCGGTAAGCCTTGGGCAGAGAGTTTTATTGTTTGTCAGCCATAGAAGTTTCTCTTCAAACTCATCTGGATCAACACCATCATCTGCAAAAAGAGAAAGAGCAAAACACAAACTAATTTTAAAAGATCAATCACAAGAAACAAACACTTAAAAACAAAACAAAATGAGTAAACAATCTGATTTAATATAGACTTGTACTAACCTATATCAGCCAAATCTTCAATATTAACAGATGTGTTGGCTGTAGAAGATGCTTTCTTTTTCAGAAGTTCGCCTTTCTTCATAACACGTCACTTATTATAATATGCCTTAAGGAGAATACCCCGTCCTGCAGCAGAGTCTCTGCTGAATTCCTCTGGTGCCATCCAAATATTCTGTGCAAAAATTAAGAAAATTTTGAGTACATTTAACACTTAAGAAATTCAAACACTCAGTTACAAAGCATTACCTTTTTTTCATTGGGAAACGATTTAAGAATTCTATCTGTCAGACGCTTCTCCTCATCCACAGGAAACCTGAATTGCACACAAAATAATTTCTATAACTTATTAAATACTGCATGAGAAATTTAAATAATGACAATTTCACGCAATCAAGAGGACTTACTTTTTGTCACAATCATCTTGCAGATATTCGTTCATTACGACACCAGCAAGTAAGACTCGATTGTCATCATTCAGCTCTCCATGTTGATCCCAGTAATTAAGAACAATTTTACCATCCATTACATGACGGCACAAGCGTTTCAATTCCTGCAAAACACAAAACAGGTTAGCAGCTATTACAATTTATGACTGTACTTGACCATATGAACAACTATTAATAATATTATACCGTGTCATCCTCAGGCTTGTGTGGGTGTGGTCTCTTGAGAACACCAGAAGAACCCTGTCGATTGTTCCTGCTGCTTCCACTTCCAGTGTGTTCCGCATCCTAAAATAACACACAAGAGAAAAAGAGCCAGCTCAAAATTGTGCACGGTTGGAAGTACTTATACTCCCAATATCTTGTAAAAAATGATTTCTCAGAGGAGAATAAATTGGAAATATTACTAATTTGGAAGTACACACCCCAACTTGGCTGAATTCATAGCGGTTGATCCAACACGGCCGTTCCCCCTTCCAGAGTAGCTAACAATATTTCGCATCACAGCTAAGTTTTCCCTCCTAAACTGCTTTGCTGTGCCACCTAAACAAAATTACCCGTACTGATAAATATTAGCCGTAAAGGTAAATGTCTTAGTTGTGTAGCTAAGTAAGTCCTGCTAGTAAATATTAGCTAAGTGAGCTAAGTAATTTTTTTCCGTGTAGTTAGACTGCAGTTTCACCAGTTAAATTACAGTTGAACTACAGTCAAACTGCATCGGTCAGTCTGCAGTCTGACTGCTGTTCGTCTGCAAATAGGCTACACTTATTGAATAGAGTAAAACTTAAGTTATTTTATAAACAGAAAGTATGTGGCGTACAGTCTAACAAATAGTTAAGTTGCAATTCCCAGATATAATTAGAACTTCAGTTCCTTCCACCCGGGCTATTTGCTGCACGCTAGGGTTCACGTTACTTACAATTATCACAAGTATAACGGAATGTGTTGTAGATTTACAAAAGTATCTTCCAAATTGATGTTTACGATGAACTTTTGGACTTTACGGCATATTTCATCAACTACGTTTTACAAAGCTCTCGTTTGTAAAAATTTCCAGTGAAATCTTTGTAAATTTACGAAAAAATTTCCAGCAGTGCGGGAATTTCAAACAGTTATCACAGACACTTTGTACCGTCACTGTCCTTCAAAGTATGGTACAGCCTACAGGTCATGTGTCGTAGGCGCAAAACTGGGGTTACCCAAATTAACCACACGTGGAAATGCGGTCAGTACCCCTCAAAATCAGCGGTCAGCAAAGTACCACATAAAATTCATGGTCAATACCACAGCAAATATGTGGTCAGTCCTCCATACCTCATAAAAGGGCGGTCTTGACCACGCAATACGTGAAGTAACGGCTAAATTGATCCAGGAAGCGGAAGAAGGGGATAACTCAATTTGGTCATTTTTCAGGAGAAACAAAAAACTGTTAGCAGGGAAAACTAAAACAAAACAAATGAATGTTGCAGATGTTAATAATTTCAAAAAGCATTAGTAAAATTTTTGGAAAAAAATCAAAAGTGTAAGGTCACTCCGTAGAGGATTTCTGCGACTTATCACTTTCCGCTGAAATGGAAAACAGAGTCAGCTCACCTTATTGGCTGAGCGATAGCGAAGCCTGTTACTCCAGTGGAGTTGAAAAGTTTTTTCTGTCTGTCTGTCTGTCTGTGTGTCTGTCTGTCTGTGTGTCTGTGTGTCCGCACTACTCCTCCTGAACGGCTCGGCCGATCTCGGTGAGATTTTGCACACTCTTTGGGTATGTCCTTGGCTCGGCACACGCGAAATTTCACTACCCTAGCTCAAATGGTTCAGTTTTTATAGCGAAAAAACACCTAAAAAACGGCGAAAAATCGAGTTTTCTGCAGATAGATCACTTCTGTCTTGGAGAAAGGGGGGTCTGGGGGGCGGAGCCCCCCAGCCTCGACAATTTAAAAAGTGACAAGGGTCAAGATCGTGTTATCTGTAGATAAAACAACTCTATTTAGAATGTAGGGGGGTCTGGGGGGCGGAGCCCCCCAGCATTCAACAAGTTAAAAAATAACCAACAATGGCCAAGCCATTGCCTGCCGCAGGCAGGCTAGCGCCGCAGGCCAAGGTAGGTACTTACGCCAGGCGCGGATTGGAGAAACAGGCAGCGAGACATCGCGAAGCCTGTTACGACAAGACGCGGTCTGGCGTAAACCTACCTTGTTTTAAATTTCAATTTGGAAAAAAGAGCTAAGTTCAAAAAATACACCAGAGTAACATACACTTTATGCAGACTATTGTTCCACTTGACTTGTCTCAAAATTCCTCTTGGTTTAGGAAATATTAAGGGGGGGTTAAGTTGAGTTGATTCTTTTTACACTAGATCCATAAAAACACAAGTTGAGTTATATCCTTTTGCCAATTTTGTCAAACGGACTCATGTAGACTAAGGTTGAGTTATCTCCATTTTCCAATGAAATTTAGACTGTAAAAGGGATTAAGCTGAGTTATACCCTTTTTCCATGTGGATTTTCTCCTAAACTGCTTGGAATTCAGTCAAATAATTTGGTGTTATGATGTAAACTATTCTAAGGCACAATAATAAAATAAAAACTCAATTTGGGGATAAGTCAAGTTATTCCCTTCTTCCGCTTCCTGGATCAATTATTGGCTGAGCGATAGCGAAGCCTGTTTGGCTGAGCGATAGCGAAGCCTGTTACTCCAGTGGGGTTGAAAAGTTTTTTCTGTCTGTCTGTGTGTCTGCACTACTCCTCCTGAACGGCTCGGCCGATCTCCGGTGAGATTTGCACACTTTGGGGGATGTCCTGGCTCGGCACACGCGAAATTTCATACCTAGCTCAATGGTTCAGTTTTTTGGCTGAGCAATAGCGAGCCTGTTACTCCAGTGGGGTTGAAAAGTTTTTCCTGTCTGTCTGTCTGTCTGTGTGTCCGCACTACTCCTCCTGAACGGCTCGGCCGATCTCAATCAGATTTCGCACACTTTTTGGGTATGTCCTTGGCTCGGCACACGCGAAATTTCACTATCATAGCTCAACTGGTTCAGTTTTTATAGCCGAAAAACACCTAAAAAATGGCGAAAAATCGAGTTTTCTGCAGGCTGGTCACCTCTGTCTTGAAGGAGGGGGGGTCTGGAGGGGCGGAGCCCCCCAGCCTCGACAAGTTTAACAGTAACAAGGGTCAAGATCGTGTTATCTGTAGATGAAGCAACTCTATCTAGAATGAAGGGGGGTCTGGAGCCCCCAGCATGCAACAAGGTAGAAGTAACCGACGATGGACAAGCCATTGCCTGCCGAAGGCAGGCTAGCGCCGCACACTGCAAACCTAACTGTCTACTAAGTACACACTTACAATTGCATGCTTGCAAGCACACACTTACAAACGCATGCTTGGCCAAGTACACACTTACAAATGCATGCTTGCAAGTACACACTTACAAACGCATGCTTGACGCCGTATAACTCCATGCATCAAGCATGCGTTTGTAAGTGTGTACTTGCAAGCATGCGTTTGTAAGTGTGTACTTGGCCAAGCATGCGTTTGTAAGTGTGTACTTGCAAGCATGCATTTGTAAGTGTGTACTAAGTAGACAGTTAGGTTTGTAGTGCAGGCCAAGGTAGGTACGCCCGGCGCGGATTGGAGGAACAGGCAGCGAGACATCGCGAAGCCTGTTACGACAAGACGCGGTCTGGCGTAAACCTACCTTGTATAGCCAAAAAACACCTAAAAAACGGCGAAAAATCGAGTTTTCCGCAGATAGGTCACCCAGCCCCGACAAGTTAAAAAGTGACAAGGGTCAAGATCGTGTTATCTGTAGATAAAACAACTCTATTTAGAATGTAGGGGGGTCTGGGGGGCGGAGCCCCCAGCATTCGACGAGTTAAAAAACAACCAACAATGGACAAGCCATTGCCTGCCGCAGGCAGGCTAGCGCCGCAGGCCAAGGTAGGTACTTACGCCAGGCGCGGATTAGAGAAACAGGCAGCGAGACATCGCGAAGCCTGTTACGACAAGACGCGGTCTGGCGTAAACCTACCTTGTACTCCAGTGGGGTTGTTGGCTGAGCGATAGCAAAGCCTGTTACTCCATTGGGGTTGAAAAGTTTTTCCTGTCTGTCTGTCTGTGTGTCCGCACTACTCCTCCTGAACGGCTCGGCCGATCTTGGTGAGATTTTGCACACTTTTTAGGCATGTCCTTGGCTCGGCACACGCGAAATTTCACTATCCTACCTCAACTGGTTCAGTTTTTATAGCCAAAAAACACCTAAAAAATGGCGAAAAATCGAGTTTTCTGCAGGCTATCGCCGCACAGTGGGCGGAAAGACCACTTTTGACGGGGAAAAGTCGGGTTCCGCAACTCTTATGTAGATTCCAATAAATGCACTTTCCTAGCTCAACAAGGTAGGTTTACGCCAGACCGCGTCTTGTCGTAACAGGCTTCGCGATGTCTCGCGGCCTGTTCCTCCAATCCGCGCCTGGCGTACCTACCTTGGCCTGCGGTGCTAGCCTGCCTTCGGCAGGCATTGGCTTGTCCATCATCGGTTACTTCTTACGTGTTGCATGCTGGACCCCCCTTAATTCTAGATAGAGTTGCTTCATCTACAGATAACACGATCTTGACCCTTGTCACTTTTTAATTTGTCGGAGCTGGGGGCTTCGCCCCCCAGACCCCCCTTTCTTCAAGACAGAGGTGATCTACCTGCAGAAAACTCGATTTTTCGCCGTTTTTAGGTGTTTTTCGGCTATAAAAACTGAACCAGTTGAGCTAGGATAGTGAAATTCCGCGTGTGCCGAGCCAAGAACATACCTAATAAGCCTGCAAAGTCTCAGCCAGATCGGCCGAGCCGTTCAGGAGGAGTAGTGTACACACACACACACAGACAGACAGACGAAACTTTTTAACCGCACTGGAGTATCGGGCTTCGCTATCGCTCAGCCAATAAAGTGTGCCGAATCTAAATATGCTTTTGTTTTTATCATGCGCCTTTTCGTTTTTCTCATAGAATGCTTGAAAGTCACATATATTTATTCGCAAAGAAATAACGCAACAAAAAGCGCATAAATTCGCTGCGTTTACTGGGTCAGTTTTAAATCTAATTTTACAACCCGGATGTTTTTAGAAAGAGCAATTCAAGAGGATTACAAAACTGTCCTCGGATTGTAATTTCGAGTATATTTGACAAAACTACGGCCGTTTGAAATTTGCATGTCACAAAACACAAAATTCCAAGGTTCCCTTGGGCGGCATAAAAAGCCTCAAGTTGCCCCGCGCCCGCTCTAGGTTCATTTGGGGCCGCAAAGAGTGCTCTTTCGGAGGGAAAAAGAATTAGCTGCCCATAGCTGCCCTTCCGAAGTTTATGGCTCGATTAGTGTGAGCGTGCGTACGAAAAAACGGGTCCCGACGCATGTCAATCGCATAGGTCTTCTCAGGGCATGCCCCTCCCGCCTCCGGCCCCCTCCCTTTCCGCTCCCCCTCCCGTTCACTCCCAGTTCCCCCCTCCCCCTGCCCTCCCCCTCCCCTTGTACAATGAATTTTCAACGAGGGGGAAACGACTGAGAAATTGTGTGTACATCGGATAGGGATAACCCCGGATAACCCGCGCATTACCTTCGGATTACATCGAAAAATTTCCAGGATTACCATTGGATTGCGCCAGATTACCCCGGATTACCTCAGAATTTCCCCGGATTACTTCAAAATTTCTGGTTAGCCGGATAGCGGATAACCAATTTGCTGTACGTCGGATAACCAAAGTCGTTTCCCCCTCGTTTTTCAGTGTCGTCGACATAGGACAGCAAATGTGGGTATATTCGGAATCGGGGCGACACAACAGGACCAATGACGCGTTCGGAGTCGATCAGTGCTGTAGCTTGGCCTGTAACGTGTCGTTGCCTTGTATTAGAAGTAGAAGAAGTAAAGCAATAAAAACTGTTGCCACAATAGGGGACCTACGCTGTTGATTTAGTAAACAAGGTAGGTGTACGCCAGACTGTGTCTTGTCGTAACAGGCTTCGCGATGCTGCGCCAGTTTCGACAATCCACGCCTGGCGTATACACCTACCTTCACTGAGAATCCAAACGCTATGAGTATAGCGTCAATTGGTGCAATGCAAAAGCATTGCACATGAAGTGCAATGCCTCCCCATCGCCATCCATTAGCATACGGCATTTTCGGGATGCATTGCACGTGAGGTGCAATATGGCTATCGCATTGCACGTGTGGTGCGATATGTCAGCTGCATTGCACCATACGTGCTATACTCATAGCGTTTGGAATCGCAGTGTTGACCTGCGGCGCTAACCTGCCTTCGGCAGACTGCCTTCCTTGGCAGACCGTGGAAATGGGCGCGATCCCCTCAAAAAGAGCATGTGCTCATCAAAATCTACACTAATGGGGCTAAACTTTCGGTCGGAGGTCTGAATGGGTTCTATTTTCGTCATCAGCAGCCTCAAAAACATTTAGAACGACAAGTTCCAAAAAGATTGTCTTTTTCCTGCCATCTTTAAAGTGTTTTTTGGCTAACATGACCGAATGGATTGAGATAGAAAGCTGAATTTTGGTGTGTGGCGAGCCAAGGATATGCCCAATGACCCTGCAAAATCTCAGCAGAATCGGCCGAGCCGTTTAGGAGGAGTAGTGCGGACACACAGACACACAGACACACACACACACAGACAGACAGAAATGAAAAACTTTTCAACCCCACTGGAGTAACAGGCTTCGCTATCGCTCAGCCAATTATACAGTAAATAAATACTATCCGTCCATAGAAAAATCGAAAAATGACCAGATTTAGAATCAGGATGATGATGATGACCCCCTTTAACCTTGAAAAATTAAAGTCACCCACCTTGAATCACTAAATCTGCCCCTGCAAAGTTCGAAACATTGCTAAATTTAGGATCAGTGACCCCTGAAAACTGATATGGGACGTTTTTACGCGGTATGCTCGAGAAATGAAATTTACCGCCCTTGTATCACTGGATCTGCCCCAGAAAAATTCAAGACATGGCCAGATTTGGAATCAGCGACTCCTAGAACCCAGAGTACGAAGTTTAGCGCGGATTGTTTCAAAATTAAAATCAACCCCCCTTATTTCTCCGGATCCGCCCCTGAAGAGTTCAAAATATGTTCAGATTTAGAATCAGCGACCCCCAAAAACATAGAATACGGATGAATGATGTTTTTCGGACAAGTAATTCAGTTGTAATGACTTTTTCCCGTCAAAAGTGGCCTTCCGCCCACTGTGAGGCAGCGAGACATCGCGAAGCCTGTTACGACAAGACGCGGTCTGGCGTAAACCTACCTTGTTAGGAGTGTACACTGAGATCGAAAGTGTGGTGAATTTACCTCAATTGGCTGAGGTGACCCCAAAAATGTGGTTACCTCATTTTACCCCACGTACAAATGTGGTAAGAATTACACCCCTTCACAGCTCCGTAAACAAATCTCAAAGTCGAGGAAGAAAGAAGAAAGAAACGAATGTGAAAGTAATGTGAAAATAAGGTTGGAGAAACATAGTTTGAATGTATTATGGATTAGTTTATAATTGATTCCAATTTAATATTGTGCTTCCATCATCTAGAACGGATAAAAAATTATTGCGTAAAGTGGTGTACAAGCCTTCAATTTAGCCGCTACCCGAGGGGTGACCCACTGTAAAATTTTGTGTACAATGATTGTGTGAATGTGCAAGAATGTGCAAGATTTCTTGCTTTTTTGCCACACTTGTTGCCTACTTACAGGCGTTTTGGCCACCTGAATGTGGAATGTGGTCAAATTTTGTACAACGAATGTGGGAAGCTGTTCCCCCCTCGCCGTTACCTCATGTATTGCGTGGTCAAGACCATCCTTTAATGAGGTGCAGAGGACTGACCACAAATTTGCTGTGGTGTTCACCATGAATTTTATGTGGTACAAGGTAGGTTTACGCCAGGCCGCGTCTAGTCGTAACAGGCTTCGCGATGTCTCGCGGCCTGTTCCTCCAATCCGCGCCTGGCGTACCTACCTTGGCCTGCGGCGCTAGCCTCCCTGCGGCAGGCATTGGCTTGTCCATCGTGGGTTTATTTCTTTCTCGTTGCATGCTGGGGACCCCCCCAGACCCCCTTCATTCTAGATAGAGTTGCTGCATACAGATACCACGATCTTGACCCTTGTAACGTTTTAATTTGTCGTGACTGGGAAGCTCCGCCCCCCAGACCCCCTTTCCTCAAGACGGTAGTGATCTGCCTGAAAAAAAAACTCGATTTTTTCCCGGGTTTTTTGGGTGTTTTTCGGCTATTCAAACTGAACCAGTTGAGCTAGGATAGTGAAATTTCGCGTGTGCTGAGCTAAGGATATACCTAAAAAGTGTGCGAAATCTCACCGAGATCGGCCGAGCCGTTCAGGAGAAGTAGTGCGGACACACACACACACACGCACGCAGACAGGAAAAACTTTTCAACCCCACCCGAGTAACAGGCTTCGCTATCGCTCAGCCAACTGTGCTGACCACTGATTTTAAGGAGAATTGACCGCACTTCCGCGTGTGGTAAATTTGTGTAACCACAGTTTAGCGCCTGCCACACATTATCTATAGTCTGTGCCACACTTCACAGGACAGTGTACGTCCATTTGGAGTAAAGTAAGACACGTGCAGTCATATGGAGATGGTGGCGGCGTGTTTGACAAAGCGGATCGGTCGCTATCTCCCACTGTTGTCTCTCTCGCACTAACGGCATAGGCATGACCTTCTCTCTCGCACTAGCTCACGTGCGCCCCCGGCCTTGCTTCCGGGCGTCTTAAACAAACTTAGCTGGACCTGCCAGGCGACACGTGAGCTTATCGCAGCGTTCGGGGCCTCGCTTTAAATGGTCGCAGAGTGGTCAACAGCGACCGAACGGCACAGGTGTGGTCCTGTACTGGTGTCCGTGCGGCCACAGTCAAACTGGTGGTCAACTAAGGCGGTGAGTTGCATCTCAACGGCACAGGATCGTACCTTAGACTGGTGAAATGAGGAATTTCGAAAGAGTGATAAACGGTACTGAGGCGGTTCTTCACAATCGACCGACAGTGTATTGGAATTTTGAGGATGCAGCTATTGTAAAACTGCAGTCAAAACTGACTTAAGGAAAAAGCGAACCATGCGAGGAACCATGCCACTCAACGTACGGTCGCAACTGTACACTGAGAAACAGCTACGATTGCGACCATTATTTCACTGGGTCTCGGACAAAAGGGTGAAGGTCCGTAAAATTGTAAAACTGAGCTATGTATATTTTGAAAGTATGACGGTAATACACTCAAATTGGTTTGTCGGATCGCCGACATGACGGCAGCTTTTGCGGAGACTACCGTACTGTCCCGAAAGAAGCAAGTCCACCACACAGCGCAAGTCCATAGATTTCCTGAATTTACGCGTTACGCGGTATTGTCACAAAACCGCTGGGCTTGTGCTTTGGTGCGAGGACAAATGATCCAGGAAGCGGAAGAAGGGAATAACTTGACTTATCCCCAAATTGAGTTTTTATTTTATTATTGTGCCTTAGAATGGTTTACATCATTACACCAAATTATTTGACTGAATTCCAAGCAGTTCAGGAGAAAATCCACATGGAAAAAGGGTATAACTCAACTTAACCCCTTTTACAGTCTAAATTTCATTGGAAAATGGAGATAACTCAACCTTAGTCTACATGAGTCCGTTTGACAAATTGGCAAAAGGATATAACTCAACTTGTGTTTTTATGGATCTAGTGTAAAAAGAATCAACTCAACTTAACCCCCCCTTAATTTTAAATTTCAATTTGGAAAAAAGAGCTAAGTCCAAAAAATACACCAGAGTAACATACACTGGAAATATAAGGTGAGCTGACTCTGTTTTCCATTTCAACGGAAAGTGATAAGTCGCAGAAATCCTCTACGGAGTCACGCACTTTTGATTTTTTCCCCAAAATTTTACTAATGCTTTTTGAAATTATTAACATCTGCAACATTCATTTGTTTTGTTTTAGTTTTCCCTGCTAACAGTTTTTTGTTTCTCCTGAAAAATGGCCAAAATTGAGTTAACCCCTTCTTCCGCTTCCTGGATCAAATGTTTACGTTCAACCCAATTAAGGCATAGGAATTTGCTCACTATCAAAAGTAGTGCGTCCGCACTGTCAAGAAAAGTAGAATCGACGAATTTGTTTTGTTCATTCTAACTGGAACCAGTTCTTAGTCGTTTCGATCAAAATTTGGTTGAGTATAGTCGAGGTCCGTCAAGATGCTGCGCTCGGCCGACCATCGTACGTCTGGTCGGTAGCGCTATGGATAGCGTTGCCGCGTGTGGTGTCGAGGTATGCGTGTTGGTAACCCGTCAAAAGGTTCTGGTTTTTCGGCTCTCAAATTTGGTGCAAGTGCCTCTGGGGTGCTGACGTAATATTTACAAGGAGGCCGTGTGGCCACGTGACTCTTCAACCAATAGGACAGGTAGTTTCTTGTAATCTCTAAAGGACTAAGGAGAGTCTATCAACTAAAGCTAATGTAAGAAAATCGTAATGAAGTCACTCAATGCTGTGACGTCATAGCTGCTTACGTCTTAAGATCCGATTAAAGGGAACTGACTCAGCATTTTGTAGAATTACAAAATTGCTTTTGAAGTCGTGCCAACCCAATGGAGTCCTCAAAAGTTCCCATAGGGATGTCAGTGACTCCCTTCGTTGCATTCCATCAACAACAGTGAACTGCCTACTTAGAAGTTGCACATGTGCTGTGACTATCCAAAGACTTAATCGATTGAGATGGACAGAAGTTCCGGAAGTGCACTGTGGCAAAAACCTACGGAAAGTTCTGTAAGCAGCTTGTGGGAATTCTCCGTAGCCCCCTTATCAATATTCTCCGTAGGCTCTTACAGTATTTTCCGTAGGACCGCACAGTATTCTCCGTAGGACCGCACAGTGATCTCCGTAGGACTATACAGTCTTCCAGGTCCTACGGAGGAGACTGTGCGGACTTACAGAGAATACTGTACGGCCCTACGGAGAATTCTGTAAGAGCCTACGGAGAATATTGATAAGAGGGCTACGGAGAATCCTGGCAAAAAAATTAACAGAATTTTCCATACCTTTTTGCCACAGTGTGGGTGACAACTCAGGAAAAGGCTTACAGCTTCAAAAATGAGCAATGGATCAATGTATCTGTCAATATCACAAGAAAAAAAAAAAAGAGGTTTGCGTCACAAATTAAGGATCTGAAGAGAACTATGGTCGCTGAACTACCCCACATGTGGGATACCTTCACCATTTTACGTTATATTTTTTTAAGTGCTCTGTGAACGTTGCAGACAAAATCCATTGGTTAGAAGAGGTCCGCAGAAAATTCCACCGATTTCGCTCAAGATTAGGGCGAATTACGTGTTCACAGAATTTCGAGAGTGGTTGCCACCTCCCAGGCCCAGACACTCGGCAACCCCGCCAGTGTCGCCCGCGCGTCGCTACGACTGTACAGGCGCTTAAAGGCTCAACACTTTCCTGTTTTCGGGCCAGCATGAAGATGCGCAGGTCCCTGGATTTCCTCGCATTCTGGCATACTAGCCGAGGATTTAGGCAGCACCACCTCGGTTCGGCAGTGGGCACGTCTGTCCGGATCCGGTTCCAGCAGGGGGCTGCAAAGCGAATGGCTGGTGTGGGGGCGTTCCGCGAGACCACGCAAAACACGGAAATCGGGGGGCCCTACTGCTCAATGACGGTCGCTTTTCTTCAATCTCCCGCCACGCCATCTAGAAATATAGGTTCATTTTGTGTATTAGGACATGTGGCACACCGATTCGTTGCACTGTCTTTTGATGGGGAGCAGGGATCTTAGAGGCCGGCCGAAGGCAGGCTAGCGCCGCAGGCCAAGTAGGTGTAACGCCAGGCGCGTTGTGTTAAAATCCTTTTAGATAATTTAGTAACCTTCATTTTGGCCTAAGGGAAAGTGACTTTGGACATTTTTTGGAGATTTAGTCAAAACGTTTAAAATTTTGCTTCTCGTAAGATTTTGTTCGCATACTTGCTCAGATCTGTGGGGAAAAAATCAGGGAGACTCATCCCCAGTAGTGTCATAGAATTGACTAGAATGGGCTTTATATCTGCAATAGTTTTCAAGAAAAAAAATAAAAACAATTTTTTGTTGAAAAATTTGTTTAAAAAATTGTTAAAAAAATTGTTTTAATTTTTTTTCTTGATAACTATTGCAGATATAAAGCCCATTCTAGTCAATTCTATGACACTACTGGGGATGAGTCTCCCTGATTTTTTCCCCACAGATCTGAGCAAGTATGCGAACAAAATCTTACGAGAAGCAAAATTTTAAACGTTTCGACTAAATCTCCAAAAAATGTCCAAAGTCACTTTCCTTTAAGCCAAAATGAAGCTTCCTCAATTATCTAAAAGGATTTTAACACAGAAATTGTAAAATCTTAATCCGTCTACATCAATTTTTTTTTTAAAAAGTGCTTTTAACATGTATGAGCCCCCTTAAGGCTTAATTGGCTCAGCGGAGCAAAGCCAGTGACGACCGGTCTGGCGTACACCTACTAAGTACACAATCGCTGAAAGGTGCATACTGCCACAACTAGCACACAGGACAGTACCAGACGAGTATCATCTGCTTCCATGAACGTTCCTTCAATGGAGCGTTTGCAACTGACTGGAGCTCCGTGAGAATTTTTAAAATAAAAAACAATTTTTTGAACTTCAACTTTTGCTGTTCGTATGTCGGTCCACCCCTTTATCCCAGATCCATGGCACTCCTACAGTGCCTTTCAAATAGGGGAACTCTAGCTCAACTCCCTCCCCTCCTTGAACAAAGACGACGACACAAAGGCAAATGCATACGCCCTCCCGCTAGTTTTGGAATAGAAGGGCGGGCCGACAACCTTTTTTTTAAGCCTTGCCTTTTGAAAAGCTGTGGCCTGTACGAGTACCGAATCTTAAAGCAACGGCTCACAAAGACATCTTTCTTAGAATACATTTTGTTACGTTTCAGGTCAAAGATGTTTCTGCTCAAGATGTGGCCGGTGGTGCCCCTGGCTGTGTTGCTCGTGGCCTGCTCGCTACCCACTGCGATCTGCGAGCCCCAGATGGGCATCGGCGTGTTAGATCCATGTAAAACCTCGAACAGTAATCCAATTTAAGAAAAGACACCACTCGACACGACACTCCCCTATTATTCTGATGAACCTTTAAGTACGAGAATTCACAGTTTACAGTGCATACGAACTTTTCGTTTGTATTTTGTGCGAAAAACTGCACTAATTGGGTGAGCGATAGCGAAGCCCGTTTCTCCTGTGCGGTTTAGAAACGTTGTGTGCCTAATGCGTGCGCGGGCGCGTGTGGGGTGTGTGGTGTGCACTACTCCTCCTTAACGGCTTGGCCAATCTAGCTGAGATTTTGCACGGTCATTAAGTATGTACTTGGCTCACCACACGCCAAAATTCAGCTTTCTATCTCAATTCATTCGATCATAATAGCCCAAAAAATACTTAAAAAGCGGCAG